>NC_071291.1:49504119-49581619 GCF_943737925.1 Anopheles nili | reverse complement strand
CTTAGATTCTATCCGACCAAGCAGTCATCGTTCAAATATTGCTGCAAAAATTCAATACTTCGCGGCGAAAGAAGAACTCAATACAAAATATTGCAAAGCTTCTCTCTGTAAGAAAACATAATGATTGAACTAACTTAATAATATGGAATTTACTTTAACTAAATACATCAACTAAACAATCTGCATCAAATTTTAAAATTGTGCAAAATACTTTCATTGCGTAATGAGCGTTTAAAGATGAAGCAAATACTTGTTCGTCAGTGTTGATTCACTAATTAGACCAAAACTTTTTGCAGCATCGCTGATTTAAACAAGATTATGGATTGCTTTTCGTTCCACTAAAAACCGTATAATCATCATTTATGCTATATAGCGTCGCCACATAGGAATAACTCTATCTAATTGCACATATGTTTGTGATTGTTGTTGATCGAAAATTTTGATGTATGAAACTGTGACCGATGACAGCTGGAAAAGTATTGAAAAAATTAAATATTTTAACAGAAATGCTCCGAATATAGCTAGGATGAACAACAAATCTTTTGGAAGTAATTCGAAGAAATAGTTCTCCATTTCTCCATTCCGCGAAAACATTGGACACCCAAAGACTTCATATATTAGTAGAGTAAAGTGGACTGACGAATCTTAAATATTATTCCTGCCCGTTTTGCTGATATATCTCCCGGCGGCTATCCGACAACTGCGCTGATGAAGGTCGATTGAGTGCCAATGGCTGCTGAAAATCATCGTCCAGCGACTGTTTTGACCTATCACTTTTACAATCTTCGTCGACTGACATCGGAAGCGCGTGATGCGGATGTCGATCTGGTGGTAAGAGATTTAACATACTAAGTGGAAGTCCCGGAAACCCTCCAGGAAAATCTGGATAGAATCCTCCCGGAAATGGGTTGAATAAAGTGTTAGGACTAGGAAGGAGCTCAGGTTCCGATGACGCTGATCGAGGATCTCGTAGTTCATTAACACTGCCACCATTCCCATTACCGCTGCCTCCATTGCTATTGTTTGGACCACTGCTTCCTTCCCGTCCAGCGCCACTTCCCGAATGGTGGCTATGATGCAGATCTGAATCTTTACCTTCTTTTTTGTCTTTTGTATTATTATTGCCCACACCCATTTGAAGCAACTCGATCGGCGGTCCACTGATGCAGTCTTTGCGTAGTTGTTCTAGCTTCAAACTTTTACCATACTTGCCCCGTACATACATTAACAGAGAATTGTATGGGATTCCAAAGATTCGTGAAGCCTGACTTGTGGTCATTTTTTTGTTCCACACGTGCTGAAGTGCTTCGGTAAGCTCTGCGTTAGTCCAAGATCGAGGGGGTCCACCTCGTGGAGCTGAATGTTGCCCCTTTGGTCGATTCACTGTTGACAAAAAAAGAAAAATAGAATAATAAAGTATGGTAATTAAATTTGATTATTATTTGATGAAGATAAAATGTTTTTCATTTGTGTAATTAAACAAATATTTACATATATATATATATATATATATATATATATATATATATATATATATATATATATATATATATATATATATATATATATATATATATATATATATATATATATATATATATATATATATATATATATATATATATATATATATATATATATATATATATATATATATATATATATATATATATATATATATATATATATATATATATATATATATATATATATATATATATATAATTATATATATATTATATTATATATATATATATATATATATATATATATATATATATATATATATATATATATATATATATATATATATATATATATATATATATATATATAATATAATATATATATATATACATATATATATATATATATATATATATATATATATATATATATAATATATAATATATATATATATATATAATAATTATAATATATATAATATATATATATATATATATATATATATATATATATATATATATATATATATATATATATATATTTATATGTATATATTTTTAGCACTGGTTATTTATAATCTTTATTTATTTATCACTGATTCTAATATTTGCACCCCTTGTCTGTTAGTAATTTTAGTTGGTTCACGTTGGGTTTTCCGCGATTAGGAGACATAACAAACATATTGATGACAATAATCAATTTGTTCAATTACATACACATGCTTTCTATCTTTCAATTAGTAATCTCAAATAATTACCTTGCCCTGTTTTACTAAAGTCATAGACCGTATTCCCACCAATCAAATTGTTCATGCTCTGACCAAAAGATCTCTTTTGCATTAATATGAGCGAGCATCCCTCAAATAAAAGAGTCAAAAAGAGCAGCGTTGTTCGATACGAAAGGTTTTATTACGGCAAAAACATATGCCTTTAAACATCTCGTCGGTACCGGTGAAATGATCTTTTCCAAACCTGTTGACCGCCTCACTGATTGTTACTATATACACGTAATGTTAGCATGAAAGGGAATTGATTATGTCGAATCATCATTGCTTTAATCGTAGTCCGATTTCAGGTCAGATCATCCTTGTTGTATTTTGCTATCCACTGCTTCAAAATATCAGTTTAACCGTATTTAGTTTACATCAATATTCTTTGAGCGCTAAACATTGAGCGGCTGTAACATTTCACGAATCGGTTCCATTGAAACGTCACATCGTAGTGCAGTATGATCTGGAATTACTGCAGCGGGCGGGATAACACGCCTCGTTAGCATTTTGGTTTCTTTCACCAAACGTAAATTGAACTTTACCTAGCAATCTAGACTTTGACGGGTATATGTGTGAAAGGTGAAAAGTGTTATTATTTTATTACCACAGTCAGCGTGATCATGCAGGTATGAAAAAGATGACTTTGCTGATCTCATCTTTAGTTTTTTTTAAATGATACTCTTTGCTTTTTCTTTCGTAACGATGCTTGGTTCAATAATTGTATAAATATGAAAAGTGATCCGGCAGCAAATGTGGAAGTTCACCGACATTAAGATTTTATTTTTGTCAGCATATGACGTTTGATTACAATCTGATATCGTTGTTCATGCGTGGCATTCAATTAACTCAGTTTATATTGTGTTTATCTTTAGGACGACAAAAATTACACTGGAGTATGCCATTGATAGTAGCTTATATCCGAAAATAAAAATTTTCTTTTATCATATTGTTTATGATTTAAAGAAAGCATACAATATCGACGACTATTCTATTGAATCGCTATGGGTAAAATGGAAAGAAATTCTGTTTTCAACAAATGAAAGCTTCTCTCACGAGCAAATTGTTTACTGACAGCAGTCCGATGGCAAAATCGTGACTATAAAACCTTTCACGCAATGATTACGATTCCTTCATACGGCATGGCGCAAGAACGCTTTGATCGGGATATAAATCTTCAACCAATGACTTTCAAAAACGCTCTTTTTAATTCAACTCTTTTTTACGTGAGAAAACCCGTGTCACCTTTAAAAATATCAATGCTATCAACACTTTTAACTTATCGCGTCATACTAAATTATATTTTTTGAAGCATGTTTTTAAAGGCTAAAACCAAAATATAGATCAACCGTTCGTAACTCTGTTGTGAATGATCATTGCATTCCCAGAAAAAATGATTTTGCATCATAAACGATTGATGCTGATTCAAAAAGAAAAAAAAACAAGTTGCAACCAGTACATGAAAGCAAAAAAACGAAAGCCAAAAAGCAAAAGTGAAAGTAAAACCAATCCAAAGTGAGAGAGGGAGAAAGAGAAATCTCAAAAAGAATCTCTTTCTCAAAAAGAAAAATAGATATATAGATAGCGAGAACTGCAGAAAGAAAGAGAATTTTTTGAAAGTCAAGAAAATGATTGAAGAGCCTTAAAATTGAGGTAGGAATTTTACGTCAGGTTCTTCCTGTCTATTATATACAGACATTGCGATATTTTTTGTTTGAACTAAGAATATTTTATATCTATATAAATTAATGTTTTCTGCTGCAGCCAAAGTTTTGTCTGGTGTTCGATTATTACCAGGTGCAATGTGTAATTTTTTTCTCGCGTTAAAGCCACTTCCGTTGCAGTCACAGTACGAAGGGTTAAGCGATTATTGCTTTGGTTACTTCAGCAACCGTGCGAACTTTTAGCTCTTTTTCGTTGTTCGTTTTTATCCAGGTCAAGACGAAGATGGTCAGGGACTGTTAAAGCTTCAATGTTTTTTCTTTTTATTTTAATTTACTTGTTTCTTGCATGCTTTAATTGCATGATTAAATTGATTTTTTGTTGTATCTTGTTAGTCAAAATTCTGTAAAAATTCATCAGCAATCAAGTTGAGAGATTTCGAATATGTTTTTAATAATGGATTATGGCAAGTTATAATAATTTATAAAATTATTTTTAATTTTAAATGAAAATTATTTTTGTAAATAAATTATTACTGTCTTTAGATTATTTACTCGGTACGTGATAAAATTCAATAGTGATTTTTCAATGGTCATAGTTAACAGTTGCATGCCTACATTATCATTTTATAAGCTTCAATAAAATTTGTTGACAATGCTGGTAGTCGGTCATAACAAATCGTATCATTTATGTTGATTTGGTAATAGTGTCTAAATATGTTCTCGATTGAATTAGTTGAATGAAGCGAAATTGATTGAATGAAAAAAAAAAACTGTGAACCGATAAGTGTTTGTAGAGCAAATTGGAAAAATAAAAAAATTGTATAAATGTAAAATGAAACCAATTTATCGGGCAACGCTGTAACAGCACGAAGCGTCCGGAAGATGCATGAGCGGTGGTTACAAATCGAATGAAGCAAAACGGTAGTCGACTTTCTTGGGAAACAGTAGGTGAGAATAAAGCTAAAACGTTCTTTTGGCTGGACAATGACCAGGATGGTAAGGTGTATTATTATCTTTTCGTGGTCCGTTGCTCCCTCTCTTGTGGAAGATACATCGATTTTTCAGAAAAGGAGAAACATTATGCGGAGGGCTCAAGGCGCCGAAAACTGTGAAGAAGCCCACATAGGCTCGGGCGGGGGATGTAACGCTTCCAGAGATGTTGGAAGAATTACTTGCTTATGGGAACGTGGTGCTTTGAATAGAAGCTTAAGTGAGTCTCCGAAATTGATAGGCGTATAAAGTTGCGCATCAAAAAGACAGTACTGTTAGATTCATCCTGTGGTATTTGTGAAGTAGCCGAAAGCTACCGGAACCACGACCGGTAAACGTTTCCGGATCAGTAAAGAAGCGCAGTCCGCAATTCAAGTGTCTACCGTCTATGGCGTTCCAATACACTTAATACATTCAAGATTTAAAACGAATGCTTTTAATGCATTTGCAGATATATATATATATATATATATATATATATATATATATATATATATATATATATATATACATATATACATATATATATTTATAAATATATATATATATATATATATATATATATATATTTTTTTTATAAATGAGAATTTTCTATTGATATTGATCAGCCTAATATAGGTTAGGCAAAGGTGTTCTATTCAATAGAGTCATTATTATTTACCGTTCATTTTTCTAAACACAATCATTCTATTACTCAATTTCCTTCTGCAAAGATCACCGTGAGCATTCACCATTTGATCATTTTTCATTCTCCTTGAAATCATCACTGGGTTATGTGATGGTATCATTCTGTGCCCCGTAGATATTGAATGTATCTGTTGAAATATGTTCAAAACGCTTGCAGCAAAAGCAGCATAAAAAAGGTAAAATCGCTGAAGTAATTTTCAAATTAAGGATAGTTCAAGTCAGCAACATATTGACCCGCGTAATGATAGGCTTTTCGACTACATTTATTTTGCATATGCGCTTTACTTCATAGCTCTATGTGAACCGATTGTTTACTCGACTTTGTTCCTCCTCTTGGTTTGGCCAAAAACAGTTCAATTACCTTCCACCTACAGATAGTGGTCGTATTGTCAGCTAGTGCAGATATATATGCCGCTGAAAGCTTAAATGAACGCGTAGCTCTTTGAACAATCGTAACAGTAACGCCATCGGCTTGCAAAATTGATTGATGATTTATCTTGATTACCGATGGCGGCTATCTACGAGTTTGTTTTCGTTCAATTTGCCGTTCCCTTTCGATTATCAACAACAGAAAACGTAAAGCCCTTTTATTTACTTGCATATAATAACCTGCAGTCAATTGTGTACGCGGAAGGCGCGGTACCTTGCGAATTATGCAAAGAGTAAAGAGCAGAAGTATGCCTGTTTGCATTTGTGATTATCTGATATGTATACGATCACTAACGTGCTTAACTAACTATCCATATATCTGTCAGCTGGCAATAGAAATTGAAAAAGGTAAACGACAAGCATAAAACTTTTTTTGTAAAGGTGAATAAAAAATAGTTTGAAAATACTGTCAGCAACTGCAAAAAATCAGCAAAGCAATGCTTTTAAAGCTTAGCATAAAAGTTATAAATTATAATAAAAAATATAATATCAATATATTACCATAATTATCATTACAATTATTTGCTTATTTTTCAATCGTAATCACCATATGGTATTAAATCATTCTTAGTTAGGCTGTATAAACATGGTGTAAAAATTTATTTAATTAATTTTAGGTCAAACTCACAACAAATAACGTTTGGTGCAACGTATCATCGGCTTTCTATATGTATACCTTTGAGAGCAATTTTCATTGCAAATAAACTGAAAGTATCATCGCACTGCAACTATAATTATTGAGTTCTTTGACCATTTTACAACAAGAAATATATCTGATTGAAAGCCATTAGAGTGAAAGTAAAATGAAGTGGCGAAAAGCAGATTAAACGAATATGTTTATTACTTATATGTTATTTATTAAGTCAAATGCTCATCTAGTCTAATCAGAATAAATAAAACCAAAACAAATACATAGCTCAACAAATGGAAAAAAGAGAATCGCAAAACACAAATTTGATTTTTGAATAATCATTCGTGCTTTTGAAAACTATGAAACGTAATGTTACTATGAAAACTATGAAGCGTAATGTTGCCTTTGATGACTTTTATGACTTTGTTCAGTTTTTTTACCTTTTCTTGTCTAAAATGATTCTCCAGCACTGTTACAGCATAATTTTACGTTCGAATAAAGTGATGATCACGAATGAGAAAAACGAGTAATCTCGTTTACATTGACAAGCTAAGTTTGGGGATTTTGACTTTCCCAAAAATAACATGACATCAGAGAATCTTAAGCAATGTACACGGGTTTACCGCGACCCGCTATCGGACGCCTTATTTCGCGCCAAAACAATCGGTATCGGGAGCTTTGATCTCTTAGTACCGCACCCATGGCTCACGAATGCTGGGAGGATCGATCAGCAGTTAACTATACACAATCCCGATCAAGCTGCTACGAGTGAACGCCGGGAGAGGTACGCGTCCCAAATTGTTTCGAGAACGTGCGACCTATAACGGCGGTAGATACACTGTAAGCGATGGACTTCTAATCATGGAATATGAATGATCTACCCTCGTGGAATCTTGTCGAAAGTCAACCCGCTTCTAAAACGCTTTCTTTATTTTTCCAACATCACCTGAGTGTGGTCCATCGGCATTTGCTCATACACTCTCCGCGCTTTCGTCAATTGATGCCGCGAGGATTATCGCTCTAGAGAGATTTCCGGCTTGCAGTTGATATCGAGGGTTGGAGGTTTTTCGCTTGAAAGAATGATGATTAATAATTTCCCACATTGTCATGTCGATTCATTTGCATCATTTATCTCTTTCCACTGTAGCACGTTGTCCTCCCTTTTTCATGCGATACATTTTTGATACACATTCTATCATTAGTATCAGCGGCATCATCATCATTTTCATAGCCGGCATCGGCATGTTCAGTTCCAAGTTATCCAATGCAGGTATATTTTTTAGGAGTTCATTCTTTTTTATTTTCTTATTTCAATACCTTTAAAGATCGCACAACACACTCTTTATTAGTGTATTGGTTATCCCACAAAACAAGCATTGGAATAAGTAGTATCAATTTGTGTGAAACGTTCGCAGCTTTGATATCAGTTTCATCATTTCATCTTCTATAGCATTATTATGCATGTGTAAAAGTATATGTGTATGTATTTCTTTCCCTTTTACATCGTTTCTGTATCAAAAATATATTGTGAAAACTTGTGATACCTCCTATCATCATCATATTATTATTATTATTAATACCGTCAACATCAAATAGGAGTATCTCCTGTTGGGCTCAAAACATATTGCAATAGATTCCTTGAGCTAAACTGGTAGAATCATGTGCGGTTGCCATCTCCTATCTATGAAAAATAGGTATTGTTACTCAGTAAGTGATGAAATTCAGGAGAACCGAATTAATGACTTATTTATAAAGGGTGTACTTTCCCATGAATTTATGGAAAGTTATCGTGGTAGAGAGTTATCGCCACACGTTTGACGTGTTGCTTGTGGTGTTTCTTGTCTAAGATAATGTGTAAGCATAAAAATACATTACGTGCAGGAAGTGTATATGTCCTTCTTACGCTAACTCATTTAGAACATTTTTAATGATGTTTAAAAAACGTTTACTGTTTTTTTACACGTTTTTGTTTTGTTGACGATATTTTACTCAAGCAAATGGGGATGGACTACTGTGTTTGGATTCGATAGATTTTGTAACATTGCTTCTAAATTGATTGGATTTTTCTGCAGGGTAATTTTAAGGGTTAGTTACAAACGTTCAGCTTGGATAATTAGTGTATAGTAACATTTCAAAATGATACATATTTTATCATCACATCACACACCATCATCACATCACATCATCGCATAACACAAATATGAAATAACTCACTAAGAATAAGTTTACTAAATTATGATACATAAAAAGATGAAATGCCTATAAACCAGTTATATGATTTTATTTTAGCATGTAGAAACGTTGAACAAAACCCAATGTTCGAAATTTTGCAGTTTTCCGTTTTATTTTTTTCTTTTTGATTTTTTGTTACTGCAAGTGAATAATCTTTTAATTAGTTAAGCAAGAAAAAGACATCAAAATACAAAATACGAAATGAAATTAGCTCTTGTTCAACTAGATAAATTCACAAAACAAAGCTGTACCTATATTGTAAACCACGTTTTTAAAACAGGTAGCTTATTTCAAATTTTACTAGCGCAATGTTCATTAAACACTGCGCATAATTACATTCATTATTATATCTGTCATATGCGTTGAATGAAAGACACTTATAAAAAATCACTCCGATGTTTCATGTGTATGTGCATGATCCGAAAAAAAAAATTACTCGAAAATGGAGAACTAAGGCTACACCTCAATTAGTTATCCACAAATCGTTATTTAAAATTGTGAAGATCATGTTTATAATTAATGATTCAAAAGGAACGTATTAGACGTAACTTTAAATATAAACTTTATCGAGTTTCGAATAATAAATTTCATGATCGTGTGTCGCCGCTATTCGGATTCATTTTTTAGATACATGATCATTTTATAATAGTTCCTTTTATTTCGTTAGCCGTAACGATAGTATACGATTGCTACTACTTGATATTAATCGAAGTGCTATAAATTAAAGGTTTATTTTTTTAAAAGTGATTTATTCAACTTTTTGCTATTCTAATGAATAACTGCAATTGTTTGTGGATTGAAAATTCTTGCCGTCGTATTGACTTGTTCTGCTAAAGTTGTACCAAAAGCTTTAGCTACAGTGACATTTTTGTATGCACGTATTGATGATGCAGCTCTCTCTGTTTATATATGTTCTTTTAATAGATGTCGTACAATATATATATATATATATATATATATATATATATATATATATATATATATATATATATATATATATATATATATATATATATTAATATATATAAATATATATATATATATATATATATATATATATATATATATATATATATATATATATATATATATATATATATATATATATATATATATATATATATATATGTCGTAATTTATTTAATGTTACGTAAATTAGTCTGAAATCGATATGGCAGTATTTATTTTAAAATTTGCCATTTCAATATATACATATTGTACGAAAAAAATTAATTTTTTTTACTGATTTGTTAAAACTGGTGCTCGATTCGTTATATACGATGTCAAATATTGATAAAAAGACATATTTGTTTCTTCAGGAATTTTCAATAGACAGGTATTTTTAACAACAATCAACACCAGATGGTAAAAACGTTTTTAACAGTGTAGTTGACAAATTTAACCAGTGCAGTTAACTACTTTCTAAATTTCGTTTTGGGGTTAATCCCATTATGTCATACTGCTGACACACGTTATTAAATATGTTGTCAATATCTGGTGTTTTGCTCGCTGCTGAGGAATTCGAAATCGATCTGCGGCTAGAGTAAAGCCTTCGACAGTGGCTTGAGCAATAGAGTTAGCAAAACGAAACTAATTCACGCTTTCAAGTACAACAATAGTTGTACTTGAAAGCATGAATTAGTTTCGTTTTTCATGGCTTTGTTTCTAATATGCATTATATATCTATGTGTTGGGTATTATTGGATTTTGGTTCAATTTGTTCTATACTTTTAATTGGGTTAAAACGTATTGGTTAACATTATTTAAACGTAGTCAAAATACATTTTGAATGGATGCATTTTTTCTTATAGGAAATGTATACTATATGCTTATAGGAAATATGTATTTTTACAAAGAGGTTTATAATGCATTGATCTCTGATTTGAATAATCGAAATAAGTGTGTTCCAAAGTAATATAACGCATTGTATAATTCGACTGCCATTTGAAATTATTTGTTAAATAGAATCGAAATATCCAAAAACATAATTTTCAAAATCAAGCGTTTGACAAGGAAATTGGTACGACTCATTTTGTCGACGATTGTGCGGAGCGAAGTTTCGTTGGCCGGAGCAACGAATTTAAATAATGATTTTTATGATACCGGCAAACAAAATCAGCGAAACAGGCTAGACTGCAACATGAAAATTAGACGTGATTTTTAACGTTGATTTTTTTTACTTCTTATTTTATTGTATTGTGGGCAATTGAAGTTCTATGTATAGGAAAAAAAATGTGCCGTAAGGCAGGTCTACCGTTTGAGTTGGCAGGTGCATGAAAAGCGCAATGCGCTGACATTAAGTTTCAAAGTTGACGCTTGGATTTAAAACGGCTATTGATTTCTCAAAAATTTCTGTAGTTCTATAAATTTCTAACACAATTATTTTATATTTGAGTGACGTTTCCAGATTATTTTGAAAAAAGGTAATTTTAAAATAAAAAAAAAACAATTTTGTATATTTGAAGCACGATAAAGCTCTGAAATACTTCAAGAAAATAGTTCAAATGAAATTAACTTTATTTCTAAACAATTTTGATTGCATATATTGGTATTTATATAAATAAGTTAGACAGAACGTAATTATAGATATATGATGAATATGTATATAGATAAATATCTGCATAAAATATGGAATGTAATGTATTTGTATATGTTTAATTGTTGCGTAAACGTATCTTAACAATATTTATTATTGTTTCATTGTACTAGTCTATTGAAATTATATGGTCATGTGTCCCATTCTTGCGATTGCATGTTGTGCTTTGTGTTGCCTATATGGAACAAATTCGCATTATGTAGAATGGTAAATAACATATCCAACAGTTTCTTCACTAGTCTATGAAGGGAAATAAATATCTGTCAAAACCAAAGGCACACAAAACGATGTCAGCAACGGTAACGTACGAGATTGTTTAATCGAAATTTTAAATATAACAAATCAACATTGCTCCTCGCCAAACAGGGCACACTATGCTTACAAGTCGGGAACCACCTTAAACCGAGCCATCTTTCAAACAATGCTCCAAAAATGCAGAGTCGTGGGTGATCCAAGGACTTACCCGACAAACTAACGAAAACCAAAAACCCAGCAACACAATGAACGGGTTGGAAAATCGATTCTGCTTGTTTGAATGAGGAAAAGGCAAGGTTGAAAATTTGTCACAACAAATAAAATAAATCGAACGCATCATTTTTTAAGCAAACACTCAACAGATAACCAGAACTTAAGCACAAAATCAGATTGAAAAATGCTTAACAAAATGATACATTCGTTAACAACAATAGCACGTTACAAACGTGAAATATTTCTATTTAATCTCTTAAATTATAGCAAAAAAAATCAAGAAGTCTAGGCTGACCAAACCGGAAAAAATGCTTTGATGATGTCAAATAATTGTGTAATTATTGAATTAAGTCATTATCATTAAAAGTAATAAAAGTAGGCCATGTTGAATAAACCTACACATCTTATAAATAAAATATAAAAATAAAATATAAAATATAAATATAAAATATAAATCTTATAAATAAAAGGAGCAGAATTATGATATAATCGAGGCATCGAATATATTGTATTTTAAAATTTTAAATGAAGCCTTAGATTTCAAACACATTGAAAAGAATGTCAAATTAAATTTTTTTTTTCAACAGTTTTGTCAATAGTCAATTTTCTACGTAAGACTGATAACATTTCACTCGCGTAATTAATATATTTAGATGTTTATATATATATATATATATATATATATATATATATATATATATATATATATATATATATATATATATATATATATATATATATATATATGTTTATCTATATGGTTTTTCAACTACGTAACTAATACAAATGCGAGAAAATGTTATAATAAAGTCTTAGTGATGAAATGTTGAATGAGGCGTAATACATTTCGTAATGTGTGGTGATGATATAAATTTACGCAGAATTCGATTGTCAAACGAAAAAAATATCATATGAAATATACTGTCTGTAAATTGGAAATTTATTCTATTAATAAAGTTTGAACCCATTTAGAGCAATCTTGTTGTCTACATAGTATTCCATGGAAACTGGTGCAAAACAAGAAACACCTATCAAAAGTGCGAAACTTCACACATGAGGTTAACATATTCAAGCATTAAATTGTTAGTGAGGTGAAACTCGGACATCGATAGCCATTACTGATGAATTCCCACGGTAGTTAAAATGCAATTAAAACTAATGCTAGAGCCAAAAGACCGTGTCTTTGGAACAAACATTTCAGCAGTGTCAATTGTGTTTAAAGAGAAATTTAAGGAAATTTTCTCCACACACTTGTTAGATTTGGTTGATCATACGTGCCATGAACCAGAGCGCACATTTAAAACCACTTGCTTTCGAAACAATGCAACAATTATACAAAATTATGAGGAGTCCAAATAAATGTTAATTGGCTCTGATTGATTGATAATATCCGTTTCATAAGTAAATAAAATTTGCCAACCCGTCCTTAAAATTCTATGTAACAAATGACAAAATGTGAATTTACATAATCTTCTTTAGATTGATTGATGGTTTAAAACATATATTTATGTATCGCTAAGTAATATGTAAAATACGTACACTTACATTTTTTCTTCAAGAAAGGAGGACCCTCATGATGCATACTACGTGGATCAGACATTTCCATTAGGGGGCTGTAAATTTTACCCGGATCCATTCCTGGTGGAAAGAGTCCTAGCGGAGAATCAAGTCCAAACACTGCAAAATGTAAAAAAAATAATTGATATAATTGATATAAAATATAAATAATTGGAAAAAATAAAGTCATGGATATAATTGATGTAATTTTCTTAGAAACGAGAAGATTTTTTTTGTAATTTTATAGGTTGTATGTATGCACGGAAAAACACCTTTACTTGTTTCGAATAAAATGTGTTCAGTGTGGTACCTGTACCTTCAATCTTTCATGTACAATAAATCATTCCAAAACCTACGTAACCAAAAAATGAGCTGAAGCGCAGCGAACTTCACAGGCAAAAATAAGAAAGCGGAATGGTCAGAGACCCGTAGTGTGAGACCATGGAACATATTTTTGCATTTATTCATTCTCATTTCTACTCTATACGATTCATAAGATTTCCCAAAATCCCATGCAGTTGCGTCTCACACAAAAAAGAAACCACAACATATTCCTCCATAACTAGTGCCGAGAAGACACGTTGAAGAGAAAAATCGTGTGAACTTTTTAGGTGTAGTCCATGGTAGTTGTGTGAGTTCGATGTGATTGAATGTGTCCATTCATGCATCCATACATAGTTGGTTAGAAAACAAAACGATTCAAAATGAGAGAAACAGCCAAAAACAAAAGGTATAATGACGCCAACGCAGGAGATAGTTGAGATTTTTCCCGTGCTAATCATGTTGCATGGCTGGGGCAAAAGTTTTACCCCATTTCAGCGATTCACTCATTCAAAAATCATCCCACGTCATGTACAGAACTCGAAAGGAGGCTAACGGGATCGGTTCCAAAAAACGACACCTTCTCTAGTGCGTTAATTACGTGTGGTCGAGGTAAGATGCTCACGGTCATTGCAAAGAAGACCAAGCTATTTTTGATGATATTATCACTGCCGAGGGAACATTTCTCGTCCAGCTGTGTGATGAAAATCGCGTTGAGATAGCCAATGCCGCCAGAGAGCCCCGTTGACTGGGGTATGTCATTCATTCCCCTCCGTGGAAAACAGCAGCAACGGGGGCATCAGAGAGCTAATGCAAAGGGCAAATGGAGCGGCGACCTCGCAAGCGTATATGATAAAATATGTAATTTTATATGGTCATTGTTGATCGCATGGTATGCGGTAGAGAGCGGGACGCCAGGAACGTTAGTGAAATGAAACCGCGAAATTTTGGTGGAAAACAATGGGGAAATATCTTAATTTTTATTTTTATTGCTGGTCCACCTTTTTGGACAAGGCGAAGAAAGCATGGAATGGGGGCAGAACACTTGTAGCTTGAGATTTTTACTCTGGCTTTTGTGGGAGACCATGTTCTTCAAAGCGCAAAGCTATTGCTCGCTGAAGCTATGTATCAAACATCAGACAGCAACACACACAAAAAATGTGCGTAAGAGAAGGTTCGTGGGAGTTGGACTTAACATGGATTATAAAACTTCGTCAACACCGAACCAAATTCGACAGGTAATACGAATAACGAGTGCAACGCCCTTTGAATAACATTTACAATGCAACGGTTGGCAATGTCTCACTAACTGTTACGTGAGAAACAAAAATTTGTATCATTGATAGGATTTCTCTGATCCACATTCTTCTTCTCTTATTACCCACAATTGGAGACTGCAAGATAAAGCATAGGAAAACAGAGAGCTCGAATTTCATTAAACTATTCGAGCATTCATTAGCAAATAATTCGCTAACAGCAAAATATATTTTTTTTAGGTTTCGCAAAATATTTTTTTTCAACAAGCTCATCAAGTTTTTATAAGTAGTAATTGGTAGTACTTACTGTGGGGAGGGGTGAGCGTGAGTGAAGAGACTGACGGTATGTGCGGAAACGGAAGAGGTGAATGCGATGGCCTTGGTGGTCCTTCCGAGTGATTGAAAAATGGTGGAAAATTTAGAGTAGGACTTTGCAAAAAATCCTTCGGTCCGGCTTTGGGTCCATTATGAAGATGATGATGTGGATGGTGTCCATGATGAAGGCTGCTATTGCTATTGATAATGTTATTTCCATTGTTGTTATTATTGTTGTTGCCACTATTAGAATGCCCCCCTCCACTGTTGCCGAGGGACGAATGCCTGGGAGTATCCGGTCTTCCGACAGAGACGTTGTGATGCTTGGTACTCGGATTGCTATGAGGCTGACTCAGTATATTGCAATGATTGTTTGAACCGGAGCTGCCGATATTGTTATTGTTGGAGGTACCGTTGTTATTCTGTTTGTTGCTATTACTACTGTTGCATGTGTTATTGTCAATGCCACCATCATCCGCAGATGAGCGCAGATTCGGGGACAAGCTGTGCAGATGCTGTTGGTGGGCCAAATGATGTGTCAATGGATGCTGATGTGTGCTTAGAGCGAGATCCATATGATCCAGAAAGTGTGGAGGATCCATTAGCTCATCGTGGATAAGTGATCGTTCTTCGTCACGATCTTCTAGCTTTACTCGTTTAGATTCCCCATGATGATGGTGCATAAGGCCTAACGCCGGATGCAGGTTGTTGTTCAGCGAAGCAAAGGAAGGGGGAGGAGAGATTGATCCGAAAGAGCGATTCAACGCCGTACGGTTAAGGTGTCGAATATCCTTCAACGAAAGAATACCTCGGCTACCGACATGACTGTCAGAAAGTGAAGAAATATCCTTATTCGCATCAGTCAGGCGGTCAGCACCGTCGCAACTCTCGCTTCGATCGTTGCCTTCGGCAGTGGCAGTGTTGTTATTAGAAATATCAATCGATGTTAGTATGCCACGCTGTTCGCTCGGATCACTAATCACGCTCGAATAATTGCTAGTTAACTCCTTGCTACTGGAAGAGGTTTTCTTCATGCATAGATTCTCTGGCCCATCGGAAATCGAAGAGCCAGATGATGAAGACGATGTTACAGGGTCCAATCCACTTACTTTCAAAAGACCGGAGTTTCCTTTTAGGGCGGATGTTTTACGTGGACTCAATTTGTGCAATGATCGTGATCGCCTTTCGTCGCAAATTTTTGCTACATTTGTAGGTGGTTGAGATGATAAATCATCCCTGACCTCCATAGCTACTAGTTTTTCTTCGACCGATTGGCTTCGCTGCAAAATGCGTTTCAAATCGTCTTGGTCTTCATCGTCCAGCTCTTCCAAATCATCATCATTGTCAGCGCTACCATCAGCCATTTGGTGTTCTATTTCCTCATCGTCCAATACTTGCTGGACAGGTGTTGAAGGTTTGCTGCTCAGATCCTGTGGCGCACAGTCCCCCGATCGCCTACGTGGGCGAGCCTGTTTGCGACGAGGCATCGGTGAGGTACAGGGGTCGTTAGGGCCAGGTAGGTTGACTGACGGGTCAGTAAATACCTGCGGTGGCAGCAATAGCTTCGGTGTGCTTGAGGAAAGATGATTACCTGTAGGCGGATGATTTCTAAGGTGTCTCGATTGGTGATTAGCTTGTAGGTTTGGCGACGGTAGTGAGGGAGATGCTTGTGATATTAGCGAACTATCCAATAAGCTGAAATCTTCCGGTGACTGTGCCGGTGTCGGTGTGTTGGCTGCTACCGGATGATCAATGAGCCCACGTACCTGTAACGATTCTCCCGCCTGTATTAACACAGAGAGCCGCTCCTGCGGAACACTGATTTCGCCACGGTACATAAAATCAACTATCGCTTGTACAACCCATCCTCGGAAGTCCTTCAGCACGATCACTGGGTGTTTGCATGGGGTTTCGGAAAAGACGCGTTGAAAGAACGGCGAGCAAGCGGACAAGACCACTTTGTGTGCTCGAATGCTGGTCTCGGCACATACCAATGTTACATCGACTAACGTTTTCGTTTGCAATAACGTATCGAATGCACGAAGGATATGATTTTGGTGGTTGTTCCAACGAAGGCTGTAGTGCTCTTGATCTGTCATGATTTCAAATGATTCCTTCATACTTTTGGTTTATAGGTGTACACGTTCTTTAATTCCGAAATTGTTGCTTCCAATGTAGATCCAAAACCAATTACGTCACGCTTTTTTCCTTGTCACTGCTTTCTTTGTAGCCGTTTTACAGATGTCCCAAAAATTTTTAACACGGCTAGGAGCTTCAGAAAATCTGTTTTAAGATCACTATTTGCCGCACTGTGTCATTCGTTTTATTTTTCATTGTACGAGAGTTGCAGTGAGGATTGTTTCTGAATTTTAGCTGTACATTGAATGATGTGCGAGGTTTTAGTTCCTCTTCTCTATCATGTTTTTTTTGTTGAAAAGATTGGTTTTCACTGCAATGTTTTATTTCTGATTTACGCGATGTTTCATTACATTTGCCGAATCTCTTTGCTGATGTTGGTGGTTATCATGCTGATCTCTGAAAATGAAGAGAAAAATAGGGTGTTTTTTTAATTTTATTTGGATCTTTTGCTGTAGCGCGCTTCTTTATGACAGATTGCATTTAAAAATTGAAATGAAGCCCATTGTTATCTCGATCTTACATGTGTCATTCGAAAAGCAATTTACTATTAGGCTACACAAATATAAAACTACAGCCATTCACAAATATTCTTCCATAAACAGTTAGGTTTTTCAATTACATTATTTTTGTAAAATACTGCAACCATTCACGAATATTCTATTATAGATTATTAAGGTTTTTCAAATATATAATAGCAATAAAATACATTCTACAAATACAAAATACAATCTACTACATTTGTGAGAATCAAGTTATTAAAAAGTTGAACGAATACAATATCTGTGCGCTTAAATTAAAGCAACAATAATAAACAATCAACAACAACAATTGATTAATAATCAATCAGTTAAATATCATATCGATGTTCAATATTTCGTACAAGTCATATCTAACTTGATGTATAACATATTTTGCATGATAAATTCAACCAAGGTATCCTTTTTTAATTCCATTGAACTGAACTGTTGCCGAATTTCTCATCCAAATCAATCATGTCACATGATTTCATTGAGTAAAATCTCATATTTATCTGTTATTTTTATTTTTGTTTCACATCAGTTCAATCCACTCTGATTAACACCTTTACGATTACGTTTCCACCACAAATCACAGTAGCACTAATACTATAACATTTTGGCATTGGTAGCCAAAACCAATGGAACTCTTCTAAGCCCATACATTATGATTAGAAATAAAAAATTATAAGCCAGTTTTATGTCACACATGTTCCAATGAAATTTAGAGAAACATCGAAATATAACTTGACCATATTCTAGCTAACGGTCGTGCATCTAACTTATAACTTATGACTCTTCATATACTAGTTTTTATCAAATCCATCAATCTGTTCTATGCATTCTACCAATACCTTAACCTAAATACTGCTATTTTAATTTCTTGTATCCTTTTGCCAAACGAACCAACAAGTCTACTAAATATATTGAAAATATTATAAACAATGCTGTATTGAGAACCTCATTGTATATAATTTTGGGAGACTGAAACTCCCATTGTAACGCGATGTCAAATCGAGAAGAAGGATTTATACTATTTTACAAGCAAAATTGTCATCATTTGTACTTTGAGCAATCTTGAAGTTTCTATAAAATGGAGTTATATAAAGTTTAGATATATATATATATATATATATATATATATATATATATATATATATATATATATATATATATATATATATATATATATTTATATATATTAAAAAAAAAATATATATATATATATATATATATATATATAGATATATATATATATATATCTATATATATATATATATATATATATATATATATACATATATATATATATATATATATATATATATATATATATATATATATATATATATATATATATATATATATATATCTATATATATATATAAATATATATATATATATATTTATATATATATATATATATATATATATATATATATATTTATATATATATATATATATATATATATATATATATATATATATATATATATATATATATATATATATATATATATATATATATATATATATATATATATATATACATAAATATATCTATTTATATATATATATATATATATATATATATATATATATATATATATATATATATATATATATATATATATATATATATATATATATATATATATATATATATATATATATATATATATATATATATATATATATATATATATATATATAGATATATATTTATAATATATATATATATATATATATATATATATATATATATATATATATATATATATATATATATATATATATATATATATATATATATATATATATATATATATATATATATATATATATATATATATATATATATATATATATATATATATGCATCAATCTTAGTAATAATGAATCCTTCATTTATATTTGACATAGCTACAAGCTTCTGCTTCTGCGATCTATAGAAAAAGCATATGCATTGAGGTGAATAAAACTTTTTAATTGATAAAAAAACAAGCTGAGTTACTCGTCAACACTACGTTCTAACGCAACGACAGATTGGTTTTTTATTTGGTATAATTCAAAGCAACTATCAAAATAAAATAACCTCTTTTTCATACGTTTTCTAATCGATGGAAATAGGGATGAATTGTTTCAATCTAATGATCACAAACATGCCCAATATTTCTTGACACCATTTATTTATAGTGAAATGAGTATTCAAGGTTGCAGTCATCAACGACTGCAGAAAAGCAAACCATACACCACCGGTGTTCAAACGAGAAGTGTAAGATGAGAACACACTGTACCAAGAAATAGTGCCTAGCGAAGGACGTATTTGCATCAAAGCAACGCGCTTGTCACCGTCAACCGTTCTGACTTAAATACAGCTTCCGCACATTTGCATGAACCGAGCATACCATAACGAGGGGTGACACGTATTAACACATCATAAGGAATATGTTACGTGGGGCAAAGGTTGCCTGAAACGACACCAAGTCTACTGGAGTGAGAAGCTTGGCTGGGAAAGCGAGGATTTCTCAGCGTACTGAACCTGAAAGCCATGAGGGTACTCTCCACAGGTTGTTTCCTGCAGGCTGCAAACCTGGTTGAATGGTGGAGACGTATTATTGCACACTGTTAAGTTTACGTTGTAGTCGCAGGTGCAGAAAAGCTAAACACATCCAGGCTACCCTAGGCTAAATGCTTCTAGGACTGGGATTGGTGAATGTGTAGTTGAAAGATGTAATGAAATGATTTTGCTTGAAATTATTCCTGAACTGAGTTTCTTTGCTGTATTCTGATGCAGCTGTTAAACATCAGTAAGCAGCTGTTAAACATCAGTAAGGTTTAAAGCAATGAACAACATAGTTTCTGCACTTCTGCACCTATTGCTTCTCAAAACAATCCATAGCTCTATGGTGTAATGCACAGAATTTCAGAGGCCAAATCATCGTTCACGCCGTTTCACACAATCACATGTGGCTGTTAATTGCACATTGCAAACGAATTTTGATGACTGCTTTGGTGACTGTTATGGCGTGAGTTTTTTGTTAATTTGTGTTAAACATTTAACAACCAAACAATTCTTTCACAAATCAGCTTCAAATATTTGATAGTGCATTATAAGAGTTGTTATTTCAACTGTAATGCACATGCTTGTTCTCTCATAATATATTTTTATATGAAAGCTTACCTCAGTAAACGAAGTTTAAGCTCATACGCTTACTGCTGTAACGAATGACCGGAAGATATGTAACATAAACTATGTTTTAACATACGAATGAAAAAATATTAAAAAGGCATGTGTATAAAACAAATCTAAAGGTATTAACTTAACCTTACTTTACACACATGATTGCATGGTTGAAACGTAGCCAAACAATTATTCTGAATTCAATTGTAATATTTTTCTTTAAGATCCGCAATTTTGAAGGATTTTACGCACATGTAAATATAAAAGTTATACCCAATTACTTTAGAACAACTTATAGCGAGACTGATTCTAGTTGGCTTTATATCGAGAACAAATCGATGCGATTTTTTTTCAAAACGTTGAAATTTTATCAATTTTATTACACTTGCTTTGATCTTGTTACTTGCAAAGGGGTATTGCGAGAACAGAAATAAAATAATTATCCATAACACTGCAAACCTGCTCAACCGCAAAGTATATGCTCAGCTGCTGCGAATGATTTGATTTATGTATTGCTCCGTAGATGGTGCTAAATCAAATTTCACACCAAACTAGAACGCTACAGTGACACAATTCTGATTTTGAGCCGTATAAGAGTTTCAGGCAGAAGGGTTGTTTGTTCAAATCGAAAATGACGGAAATCGATTCCAGTCACGATAAGACCGAGGTGGTTGAGTACTTAAGGATTAAAAACATCTACTCAAATCCGTGCGTTATATTTCTTTCCTGTTAATGTGTCAAAACATAATATTCGTTAGTACATGCGTATCCAAGGCTATCCCAATGTAAAATTTGCGCTGCAAACAATTAAAGCCGCGAGTGATTAGTATTTTGGTACGACCTAACGAATGGCGTTAGCACGATAATAATCATAATTTATGCCATGACATGTTTTCCATGGGAAAATTGTATCTACAAATAGAAAATTTCTCTGAATATGTTGAAAAATTGTACGCATGCAATATGTTGATAATAAAAGTATAGCATTTCTAATAACAATAAGAAAAAATAATAATTGTGGTAAAATTCAATTTCAATATGCATAATTGCTATCTTAAATTCGACTAGTTATTATGTAGATCTAAGTAAATATAAAAACGTACCTTTCATTACATGATGTGAATTAATGCATCATTTAGTGGCTTTTGAATCATCGCATATCGTGAACCATACATTGTGTTTGTTCAATGGAGATTTAATATAAATTTAGAATTCCTTAAGCTAGTTTTTTGCATTAAATCAAATTCCTACGTTTGTATTTTTTACAGCACAAACGTTATCAATTTTTCATGCCTTCTTATTCTTCACTCGATGGAATATAATGAATAATATTTTTCGGTATTTCAGGACTGTTTTTAATTTATTGCAGGACGAAATTTTGAAAGTACGGAAAACTACGTTGACATTTCGTGAACGGCTGCACTAGATGAAATTGGATTGCACACTTAAAATTTAAAACTACCCTTTTTTCATATGACGTATACGATACACGTTATATTCTCAAATTATGCAGAAAGATTATATTGAGATCTCCATTATGTTTACACTTTAGCTTGCAGAAAACACGAAAGATGAACAAAACATAGCTCCGTTGAAATACTGCATCGAATGTTCTACTACCTGGACGATGTTTTGTATTTCTATCACATTTTATCAATTACACTAACTGAACGGAACAAAAAGTGTGTGAACATCTAAAATTGATTTTGCTCCAAAAGTTCAATTTTGACGATGCATTTTAAAAAGCGGATTACAGTTTACTATCAACTCATTTCTCGTACTTTAGCACAACCTCTGTAACATTATTCCTCACGTGAAAGGTCCGTTATTTAAATTATGATTTTGACTAGCGACTCATGTCAATGTTTTCTGAACATTTATTTTGCTGTTTCACATGCGATCTATGTTGATCTGTCTTGTTTTGTAACTGTAGCCACACCATTTTTAGCATAATCTCGTTTTGGTTCGTTCCTTTTGTGAAAAAGTAACTCTTGACGTCATCTGATGCATTTCGATTGATACTAGAGATTTATTTTTTACACTACACTAGACATGCTGACGATAACATTGCACGTATCTTTTTTCTATGCGTCTCACATTTTTCCACTCACTTATTACACTTCGATCCTAAACTTCTTTTGTAAGACACTTGCTGATAGGGCTGAATTCAGATAAAAATCTGTTTTGCTTAAAATGCATTCTTTACTAGGAACCCTTGTTGTTAGTAAATGTGTTTTTCATCTCCTCTCTATCTATGTCTTTTACCGATGCACGTTCCATTTTGGTTTAGTTGCTGACAATTGTTGTATGCACAGAGTTCATTTTCATGCACTGTATATTTTCACAAAGGATATGCTGTTTTCACTAAGGATAAACAATGTGTTATAGCTAAGCCTATCATTGAGTATGGACTATTAAATCATGAAATTGTTTAACCACAGATGATGATCATAATATAAAATATTAAACGAATTGATATGTTGCAGATTTCACAGGGATACCAAGCACATATACAGTATCGATGCTGACGGTGAAATTACAAAGTAGATCGTTTACAGATCAGTGTTAAAGTAAAAGTGCTGTAATTAGTCGAGATGATATATCCATAAAACGAAAGGTTTTTTCTTGTGTTTTTGTTCTAGAATTTTCATTCTATGTTGTTGACGATGCTATGCTATAAGTGCTTTCGAATAGAGACTTTTACACAACATGATTAATCATGAATAAATCGATGATTTTTCCCGATCACTTTGTTTGAGATTTTGTTCACAGTCAGTAAAACCACACACAACATTTAATGTGCTGATCATAGTATGAATATTACCAAAAACACGTAGGAGCAGTTATAAAATTTGTAATTCTTTTGAAGTTTGAAACTGAATATTTAGGGCACTTTCTGTTTAAACGAAATGGGACCGAATTTCGACAACCGCCAACCGAGTGCACATTTTGAACGACCGAAACAGACTACATAACAGCGAGGGTACAGAGCTACCGAATGGTACAACATCATCGATGGTGGTAGCTCATGAGCGGGCTTTACACTCATTTGGTAATGTTGCGAGAGAACATAAATTTATGTAGCCTCTTTTGCTCCTAAACCAACCAAAGGCATTGGAGAATGGGATCTGTTGGAGAGAGCCCGGTGGACGGCTGGATTGTTTTCTTTAAAGCACAAGCATACGAGCGATGAGGGTTGTGAACTACCTATGTTAAAACGATGGGAGATGAGTGCTTGTTTTGAATTCCGCGATTACGAGTGGTGTACTGGCTTTCCAGTGAGTGCCAAATATACGATCAGCCTGGTGAGAGGTTCGAAGATTCTGTTCCATAAATTGATAAATTTAATGAATTAAATTATTTCACATATCAACATCAGGCTTTAGTAGCGGATGATGTAATGCAAAAGAAGAATGCAGGTATATAATAAAATTATGTCAATATAGGAATAATTACAAAATGAACTAAAAATTATGTTTGTCTTTATGTTAGAGTATTTAATATCGGTGCAAAAATTATTTATATCTATTAAATTGTTAGTTTTGCTTACAAATTTAATTCAACGCGGTCATTTACCTAGTAGAAAATACAACGGATAACTCTTCCCGTGAATCAAATTTTTCTAATATTTTTTCGCAATCCTGTTGTATGCACATGCGCATAATTACGTTACATAAACACATTTACTCTGTGTTGTAGCAGAGAAAAAGACGGAAAGAATTTGTACGAGAGAAGCGAATGAGTCTTGTTTCGAATACTGATAAGGCACTTCTGTTCACATGATATGACCAAAGGGTCAAGCTTGACCCGAAAATAAACCTGGTAAAACCATCACAGAAATCAATTGAGTGACCTCTGTTTTCGATACATACAAGCCGGGAAGTTAGCCACGAGGGTCTGCGTAAGGTTCAAACATGGAGAAAATACGAAATAACACTGTAGATTCATAGCAGGTTTCGATAGACAAACATTGAAGTACGATATGTACCACAAATGATAAAACTGCAAAATATTGGTGAAACAATTGACATTATTTTCAACACAACTGTGGATGTACGCAAACAGTTTACGGCAGAACGGAGGCATGGTTGCTTTATGGTTGTAACCATCCTACTGGCCAAAGGAATGATTTTGCTAACTACTTTCGATGCACTAAAAAGGGGGATGTGGCTCGATCACGTGCACCACATAGCAATGCATATATGGCTCTCGCTCTTCTAATCTCAAAACTCTTGCATACACGCCCAACGGCAGCTTCAACGCTTGCAGACAAAAAAAGTTAATGCTTTCTAGGTAAAAAAGGAACAGCTGTCTACAGCATTCCGACATGTAAACTTAATAACTCAGTTGTTATCAGATAAAAACTGTTTAGGACTAAATTTATCAACTCTATTTCATAGTTTTGTTTCAATTTAGGATACTAGACATACTATTTTTAAATTTTGTTTTAAAAAAGTCTTTTTAAAATATATATAGCTTGAAATAAGTATTATTTTGTTTAGCATAGGTATTGCTACCATTACGGTACCGAATGCACGAATATTGAAACATTTAATTATATTTAAAATAAAGCAATAAAAAATTAAAAACTGTATTATGTATGTTCTTATCAAGAGCCGTGATTGATTTATAACACGTGAAACGATCCGAAAAAGTATCTCAAAGTAAATAATAAAATAAATTTGTTACAATTTTCATATTTTATTAATTGTTTTAGTAAGTAGGAACGTTTTTATTAGTAGGAAAAACATTTATTAAAACCAACACAATCTGGAAATTTAATAATCAAAGAAATATTAAGAATTGTTTCATTAGTAAAAATAATTTGACACGTAACATCTACCTGTTCTCCATGGCAAATGTTTTGATGCCAAGTCTCAAATCAAAATAAAAAAACGATTTAAAAGTAAAAATTGGCGATTTCAATGTTTAAACGCAAAAACTTAAATCATCGCAGGACTTCAATAGGGACGCATAAGACGAAGGAGAGAGGGCAAAGTCCAGCATAACTGTCTCGACCGCTATTTTGCGTTGGGTCGTTTCGTCTGCTTTAAGTTAGGTTAGTTTCTTTTTAACACCGTACCATCACAAGACGACCAAACGCTTCCAGCTCTCGTTCTCCTTATTGTTTCGCTTTGCTTTGGTTATCCTTCTTCTCAGCGGTTTTTTGTTGGAATTTTTCTTTTTGCTTGATGTCAACCACTTCGCTCTCGTACGACCCTCAGTTACAAAAGCTAACGGTCAGCTGGTGAGCCGAAGCTTTTGATAACCATTTTTACGTTGCACCATTTTTCAAGATCATATGAAAAAATCAAGTAGAATTTGTGTTTACTGTGAGTTTTGACAAAAATGTATCTTTCTATGTACTGAGGATGTAGGATGCTGTATTGAGGATGGAGGATAAATTTTAGTAAGTAAGATTTGGCATATTTGGAGAAAATTCCAAGCCAACAATAATTTTTTTATTGATCGACACAGTGTCATAAAAAATCGAGGTTTTACTGGCATTGAGTAATCTAGAACTGCAGAATACAGACAATCTAAGGGGCTGGATGAAACTGATCACATTTTCGAAAGCAGAATGTTCATAGCTATAAGCATCTTTCAAGAATCGTCTACTATCTGTCACATTCCTCTTTCAATTGCACATCATCGTTTTCGATGGTTTGTTGTAGTAATTGTGTAATGTGCATATCATCGTTTCGATAGTTATTTTGTAGTAATTGTTAAAAACACTGTGGATTTCAAGTTGTAAGTTCGGTGAGTCGTAGGTTCTTAGTGTAGGCACAGTGGTAAATTGTAGGTTTTAATTGTAACTTTTAAGAAATATCAACGCGCACTGTTACAATAATTAGTGATACGCAATATTGCAATTGATATATTGATATATCACAATTGATTCAAATTGAAAACACCTGTTTCTTGAAATCATTTTACAACACCTTGCGATATGGTTGCATATTGCTATGAAGTGCGGATTTGGATTAGGTGACCAGGTAAAATATCAAAAAGTTTGTATGCATTTTTAAAAATCATAAAATTATTAGAAACTATCTGAGACGGTGGAAGAGAACAAAATATTTGCCAACAAATTTTCGATAACTAAAATTGCTCCAAGTGTCCAAGCTCATTTGTTGACACCTTCGTTTAACCATTAAAGTCAATTGCAATTAAAGGAACCCTTTATATATTTAATTTGCTCCAGTACCCTCATTAGAAGTTTGTTCGAAATTTTGCAGCAATACCATCTCACATACTTTTTACTTTACTTGTTATCCTTTTTCCAAGCGCGTTTTTGTAAGGATTCATTCTGCGCGCAGCGATAGCCTAAACTGAGATATTTCGTGCAATCACAAGTTCTAACTGGTAAAGTTTACCTCCATTCAATCTCATCAATCAATTCCATGAAATCAATGCAATTTCTGTTTGTGGTGCACAGCGTTGTTGATTAATGAGTTTAAAATTTAATTCTAATTTACACCATCTATCGTGCTTGCTACCACAGCGACTAAAGAGAAAAAGAGAAAGCAAGAGAGACAAAGAGAGAGAGAGAAAGAGAGAGAGAGACATACAAAAAGAAGACGGATTTAGAGGGAGAGAAATGGATAATGAGAGTACCTCTGAAACAGTCGTGTATAGTGTAGGATGTATAAAAAACTAAAAAAAATCATCTTGCAGCGATACAAATAGCTGTTAGAAAGCTGTAGAGTGAAGATGTATTGGAAATTTTATTTCGGAGTAAATTAGTGCGGGATTATGAATAATATTATAAATAAATGATTGCATACAGCACCATACACCATAAAACTGTATATTTGAGTATTATTTAAAAAAGAAAATTAGTATTCAACCTCTGAACAAAGATTTCAAGAATGTTTACACTTTAAAATATAGAAAAGAATATCTACGATATGTTACAATATGTATTTTTGATCTGAAATATCATCGACATGACTGTATCTGCGGTGCTCGACAGCCGAAGCGTTAGCGTGCGGCACAAACACACGATCCTTTCGGGTTCAAATCTCAATTGAGCCTCCCCCATTCGTAGGACTATCTATCCAGCTACGTGAAAATTTCAAGTCATTGAAAACCTTAACAAGGCAGGTCTTGGCCGTACAATGGTTGTTGAGCCATTTTAACAGCATATCTGTATCTGTCAAGAGCTGTAAATTTACACCGTGCGTTTCTATATGATGTTCTGCTTACTTAACAAAAAAATACAAAAATATTTTTTATAATTAATGACTTTATTGCTAAAACTGATGAAATTATATCAATTGTTCTTCAATATGGTAAGTGTTATCCATATTTCAAACTCAGCGCTTTAAATGTGTTTAATTTAGCTTAATTACGTGTGTAGTTTTCATGCTGAGAAATCTTCAAAGAAGAGCTGTTTTGCTCTTTTTGCCTAGTTTTACTACAAGGTGATCATTTTTTCCCACCACTCTATCAAGAGATAAAACGATGGTTGGTGCAATATAAATCTTGCTCCTTCTTCAGAGGAAGACTAAATCCTTAAAACCGCACACTGCAAAGCTGCATAACTTTGTTGCACACATCAAAACCAAAAAAGAAAACAAATGAAAACACGAAGTGTATGTTTTCACTGAACCTTCTACGTTTCTCATGTATCTTGGGGAAAAAGAACGGGTAAGCACTTATGAAATGCTGCTTCCACTGACGAGCTCCATGACGTTTTGTGTGTCGGCAAGGAGAGATGCAGTCAAATGTAAAATTCACATAAGTTTTCACTCCTGTGCTGCGAGATTCAGAGTTGTTTTGCACTATGTTGTGTGATGGTTTTTCAAGCGGCGTGTTATTTCTTTTTTACCTCCCTCCACCAAGGACTGGTGTCGGTTTTTGAAACGTATCCTTTCGAACCAGTGGAACACCTTGGCCTTGCACTGCACCGTGATCCAATGCCTCCTATCCAAGTGGTGCAAAACGGTAGCGTTAATTTCGATAAAAAAACTTACTAAAAAACTTAACTTATTTATTTGCTCTCTTGCGTGAAAGCGAATATATCCGCAAGTGAAAGCGACAAGCGCAACGAACGTTTCTTGGTTCTTGCATCACTCAGTCTATCTCGTTATCAGATTGAGTTGCGAAAAAAGTAACCTTTATAAAAAGGAAGTAAAACAACAACTCAAGTGTTTGCCAAACTAAAGAAATGATACATTTTCCTTGACTGTGCTATTCCTCTTAAAAGCATACACACATCATCGTAACTCATGCCCCAGATGAACTTGTTCAGACTTCCATTCTATTTCTGGTTATTCTGTATTCATCAAGCTAGGTACCAAAATGTATGTGTGAGTTTGAGCTCTCGGTTTTCCAGCGGGGTGAATCAAAACAGAATTTGAACTCCAAACAGTTTTTTTCGGTTTCATTTACCTCTCAATCTTCAATTACCACAAGCAGAAATTTCCACCATCGTAACCATCTAAAATCGACTGCATCGTAAAAGCTGCATACGAACTCGTTTGCATCGTATAGAACAACGAAGGAGAAAAAAATTATCAACAAGTAAGATAGGAAAAAAAAATTATTTTCACCAGTACAGAGATATTTTGAGTCTTTCCGTTGGACGTTTGCATAATGAACATAATTGATGAAAATAATTTTATCAGAAAATTCACCATTCTTTAAAATAGCGTTTTAAAGTATAAGCAATTTTCCAAAACATATTGTTCTACAGCATTATAACAATAGTTCATAACATTATATTATTTTATCGTACCAATGATTTTAAGTATGTATCAAATAATATAGCACTCCGATGTAATCTGAAATTAATTTGACTAACTATTAAATGTTTTTGAGATTTTCGTGAACATTCAAGCTTCTTTGAATTTTATGGCTCATTTTATTAATCGTTCCGTAATCATGTGTATGTAGGAGATAAAGGCCAAGAAAGAACGATGGTCAAGATCGAGAAAGCTAATAATAATACAATAACTTTTATAATGTTACAGGACTGCTGTTGAAATAGATGTGTTTAGAAAATGATAACTAATCCATATAGTCAGTGGCTAACAACTTCTTGGGTATTAACATCCAAATAAATGCTACATTGCTAATAAACAGGCAAATAAGCTGCATCACTTTAGTATTCCTACACTTATACAATTGTACGACACTAAATGCAGCAGCATTGCAATGGCATAATTATAGGCGCATTAAGTATTTCGCTTATTAGCTGCAAGTAAATTGAATGAATAACATTTTTTCATTTATTTTTTGTACAATGATCTTCTAATCTGTATGTTGCTCGCAACAAAATAAGTATAATCAAGCTAAAAATAAGTTTGATGTACAGTTGCATTTATTTTTTTTTATACACCTTCATACTGGTTGCCGAAGATCGAGTGGGTTTTGCTTCCACCCTTTATACGTGTGCAGAGGCATTCTGATAAAAAACACATTTGCATGTTAACTCAAACTCTTCCAATATTTTTTTCTAGTTATCTTACAGTTACCCCAAATTAAGGGTGCATTTTTATTTCCACTGGTTATTCCATCGTTTCATTATGTGACCTATCGTCGTTGTCGTATTCTCGAAGTCCAAATTAGTAGCGAAAAGTAGCAACCTAGCAGAACTCTTGTGGAGGTACTTGTAACACGGATTTCATGTTTAAACCGTTTCTTGCGGAATGTTTTAGACAGATTTCCATTATTCGAATCTTTTTTTTCGTATACAGATATGATTAGCATTATGTTTTTGAAAGACATTTTTCCAGAGTTTTCTTTATGCCGTAAGGGGTGTTGGTTTTGTATTGTACTGTATAATAAATGAAATATATGATCATGCGTGTTTTTTTATTGTGTTCAGTCGCAAAAATACAATTTTTTTAGTCGCAAAAATGTGATTTTTTTTTCAACAGCCTGCTAACAATATATCCATCATTATTAGCCTTACTTATCAACAATGTGTGATGTTTATATGTGTGAAATATGTCTGACAATGTGATATATATATATATATATATATATATATATATATATATTACATTTTAAGAAACTAAAACAATATAATATAATATAGCTAATAAAATAATTATATCGTACCCAAGTAAAGTAGCAAGAACCAGTTTTCGATTAATAATTAAAACAAATGTTGTTATTAGAATAATTAATCTATTAAATTCAATGTTTTCTTATAATACATCAATCATAACATCAACTAAAGATAGTTAAATTCAGCGCCAATAAAATAGCTGCGAAAACATATGCCTCCACATATACTGTATGCCATACTCACATTAATAAACTTGTTCATTGACTAGCCTTGTGCTCGGTCGAGGTCAAAACAAAAGACATTTGGTGGAGCTTACATGAACACAGTCACACACTGCTAGCTAAGGTTCAACTATAACCTCGCAATGACGAACATGGAAAGGGTTGGCAAGCACGTTAATGTAGTGAATCGAAAATACGTTCTGAAAGCACAAGTATGAGAGGCACGAATAAAGTGGAAAGACTAAGCAAGCATTAGAAATTATGTAATTTTATGAGTGCGTGTAAGCATTTTTATGTTCCTAGCGAATTAATGTAAATTTCCCATCGACTCGTTCCCCCAAACAGCTAGCTCGTTTGCTTTGGAATACTCCTGCTGAAGGTAGTTTGACTTCGTCGCTCCCAGTTAAGGTATAGTGGATTAGAAGTAGGCAAAGAAGAATTTTTTTCGACACGGTGCGCGTGTGGCACTCCGCCGGTCGTAATTTCTTCGACACTGTATTTTTGTTTTTGTTTTTTTTTTTGGATACGATATATGACCAACTTGTGAACTCCGCATTCCCCTTGAACATTGTCCTTGTGTTCGTGTTATTCACTAGCTTCTACTGTTTCCTAGTCACCTTTGGCTGGTACCCTTCACGTGGTTGAGTGGATTCGTTGATATGAATATATTTTATCGATGATTATTTTTTATGTTATGCTTCTACCACTCGACAGTCAGCATGCTTGGGCCCATGCACCCTTGTTTCCGTGGCATGCACACCCTCGTATGCCGATGTCACCCAAGCTTACAAACTAAAGAACAAAGTCTTCATCGAGGCGCTTTAGGTGGTGTATGTAGATCTTGGACGAAGGAAAATATGTTGGCAGGAAGTCGAATGGAATATGGGGCGAACGTCAAAATTGTTGTGCAAAGAGAACGCGCCTTTAACTTAGAGGCAGTTTACTTTTGCTCTGTTAAAACTTTCCCCTAGTGACTGGCATTAACAAAACTGTATTTTGCTTTCATTCAGCAGCTCCCATAGTTTATAAATAATTTGTTCTCGAATTCACGAGAGTATGTGGTTCGTTACAATGTCATTTTGCTACCAGTAATCGGAATGACCGATTGCTCATAAACAGATCCGATTGTGATAAAATCCCATATCATTAACGTTAATCTGATTAATCTATATCACTCTCATTTAGAGAATCAGCATGTTATGCAAGAATTTTAGTAACTAAAGGATGAATTTTTGCGTATATCGAATGGATTGCTGTCTGAGCATTCTTATTTACTAACGCAGCTTTACTTGTATGAACACTGATTAAAACTAAATTTCAAAATTCAAACAAAATTTTACGAACATTTTAAGAAACGATATACGTTATGAATATGTTATCTTAACTGAACCACGTACTTCAAAATCGATAGGAGCGAATTGTCTGGAAAAGCGTATGTTCGCATTAATTTTTCAGAAAAAGTAAATCACAAGCTGCATTTATCCTGCATCTCGTATAACCACAGCAATCACACGCTCCTTCATATTCGATGGTTTCCCTTGAAAAGAGTGTATTTTTCTCTTCAGCTACTGAATCTACTTCACCTCTCCGATTTTTTAATCACTTATATTTTTAACAATACAAAATAACCGCAGACGCGCGGATGCGGTTGACAGCTCAAGGATGTGGCCTCCTTAGTGTTGCATTCTATGGTGTCAGTTGGTGTGTTTCCATACAGCTTTTGTGATGTTTGGGTTCACCATTCTTGGATGTGATTATTCCCAATTTTTTACGAACCTATTTAAATACTCGGATTCTATATTTTCGCATCTAAATTTCTCTTCTCGCTCTATCTATTTATCAGCAAAAAGTCGCTACCACTGTTTATGCTCCGCAAACGCCGTAAAGAATATGGCAGAAAGCAGACGACAATAAGGGATAGGTGAGGAATATTTCTTCGCAGGCATACTGACTCACTCGAGGCTAGCCCATGTAGCAGACATTTCCAACGATTTTCCGGTTTTCTGCTCAAACACATTCCGTCATAACACTGCAGGGATGTACATTCATTTCCACTAATTTTCATTCGATTTTTCATCTGCAGAAAGCATGCTTTTCATAGTCGTTGTTGTTACACTCTTCTTGTTTTATTCCGTCGCAATATGTGCCTTGGAATCAATTCACGTAGAATAGTGTGCAGTTCCGCTTTCAATGTAGTTTATGTTTTCAATGTAGAGCTTGGTATTAGGACATCCTTCAGTGGCTGCATGTGTATTGTGCGAAGTAGATACGAGGCAGTTGGCTTCGTTCAAAGAAACATTGCTGTTACTCAAGGAAGCTGCGTATCTTTTTTTGTCAGAGGAATTTTCCGTACATGGGGGAAAAATATGAGATAAATGGAAATAAATGAATCGAATGTACACAAATTCATATGAGTATGATTTGCCTTCTCCGTCATCAAACGTCTCGTAGCTTTTCCCAATGCACGTATTTAACGATTCGAAGTTCTTATTCGGCATAATGCTTTTTACCATTTCGTAAGATCATTGTTTGCCAGTATGTTTACATTTCTTCTTAAGATTTCTGTCTTATGCTATTGTTGCTCAATGCCTTTGTCACTGTTATCCGCTGCTATCTCATGTCCATGCGTACAAGCGAATGAATTTCAATGTATGAACGAATGACTGCCAGATTTTCTATATGGTAATTTTTTTTTTCAGTAGAATTGCTTTTGCAATCACCTCGAAAAGTTTTTTAAGAGGTTACTTGTTCCAAAAGATGAAGCATGTTTTTGTTCGCTCGTCATATGAGCCATAACTATAACATGAACCATAACATGAACCATAACTGAATAATTTTAAATAGCAGAATTTAAGTGTGAATATGAATATAAATATATGAAGTAGTTACAATTGAAAGCATTCATTATAACCACGCAGCACATGCCAATGTATTCAATTGATACAAAATACAAACATTTAGTTGATATTTCTAGAAAAACAAAAACAGCGCAGTCTATTAATTGAAATACACACGCTGTTTGGCTGTGACAAATTATAACATTACTAAAAATAGTTCCACGTATACCGCTGTTGCCTGGTTATTCTTTAAAATGATATGAATATAATCTGGTTACATAGAAATATAGTCTCGTACAACGTAAATGGAGAATGCCTTTCATTCGGAATATGCCAAATCGTTTCGGTGATGGCGTTAAGGTACGTTAGTTATTATATTAAATACCGCGTTTTTAGGAGCCGTATTTCCCATCTTTATGACATTTATCGATCATTGATACTCTTAAGTAAAAACCAAGAGAATTACTCACGTCTATAGCTATCCTACATATCTATGAATCGACGGTTTTATCGTTTTCGTTACGTTCAACGCGTTGATGATAGGAATGCATAAGATTTTGATATTATCTCCATTCATTTGCATGACAGGAGCAGATACCATACTCAAGCATATGAGCATCGATTGGCTTGAACTTTCGTCTAAAGAAACGAAAAAATGACACATAAACTGTATGTCGTCAGTTTTTGTATGAAGTTTACATGGAAACTCATATCTTCCAACCTAAGTCTACCCGTATATGAGAGCATATGAGATAATCTCTCATCTCGTCGGTTACGCGATGTATCCAGCTGTCAGTAATGATAATGTGATTCTATGTAATCGCGTGTTGGATAGAATACAGAATAGTCATTACGCGGTAGGCAAAACTGTTGGGTTGGATACCGATAAAAGTTGTCGGGAGGCATATCGATTTCTACATTTAATCGACTATATATTAAATTACTTTTCAGGAACATATGAAAAGTATATGTATACGTTTAGTTACCGTATGTTTTGGAAATGGCAACATCGTTTACAACAAATGATTATAGCATCAGTAATATGCTTTTATCCTACTTACTCTACCTACAAACAGCAGACTTTCTAACCCTCATCATTGAACTTGTCTTTATTTAGAAGTAGATTTGAGAGTAGATAATTTAAAATATCTAATTTGTGTCCACTTGAATAAAACATACACAGTTTTTGTAAAGGTTTCTAGTCCGTTGTTTTTCCCAGATGATAGGATAGGTTGAATGATAGGGAAAATGACCAATCTTGCAAGCAGGTTCGTAATTTTGGTTAGTGTATCCAAGATGAATGTTTCCAAAATTGTGATCCCCTTCTAATTCCGATTTTTTGGCAATTAGCAAGGCAAGATGAAAGCAGTTTCCCGTAGCATGCTTTTAATTAGGCAAGTATCCAACTTCAGCCTTTCTCCAGTTTTCATCCATCCGTTGGTGTCGCGTAGCATTTTTAACGGCAAACTTAATCTCACGCGTTCGTTCGCGGAAACTGATTTGATTTTCCCTGTCTTTATTCTTTGTTAAGTATTAACAGAAATAACATATCAAAAAGTGCTTTGTTCGCGTAATTTATAGCAAACAACTAGTTATGATTTTTGACGATCGAAAAATTTAATAATTGTGATTATTGTTGCAAAATTAAAACCATAAATTCAGCACGCTGTTTGTGATAAGAGACCGCAGCGCAGTTTGATCGATCATTTTACAATAAGATTCGTATGGATTCCGTGAGTGATTGTATTGGTTCTACTGGTTTTCAATAGTAAAAATTACGATTGATTTGTGTTAACGTCTTGTTCAAAATGCTTACATTTGCAGATGTTGAGATAATGAAATTGAATAAATCTTATTGAGAGTTACGGGATTCAGCAATAAGCCACGCTATGATACTCTTCATGATACACTTTCGCTATCAACTGCAATATTCGTTTTACAAAAAAAAAAACAAAATTCTAATGTAATAGGAAAGCTCGGAATGGAAAAATATTGTGAATCACATAAAACAGAATGTACGCGAATTGCTACGTTCATCGGTGGACTATGTTTAAAAATGTACCCATCTTAGGGGCGCATCACGGTACATCTTGTACAGTATTGTTTACTGTCCTAAGGTGGGGGTTCTTATCCATGGGAAAAGGTTGACTAATTGTTAGTTTTGGCCGTCATAGCAGACCATCAGCTCATATAGAAATGCCGAAAACGAATGATCCCATCTCAACAGTAGACGCACAAACAGTAAGAGCAACAAGATACGATGAAATGGTCACTCCAACGGATTTTTTCGGTGGTTCCCATATTACAAATTTTAATGATGATAACTGATTAGTCTTGTTTCGAAAGCATTTGATTTGAACAAAATGGAAGATGAGAAGTGTCGGCAAAAAGGCACATCATACAAAAACTTTCGAAAAAGTTGGTGGCTTTATTTTTAACACTTGTGATTTTAGGAGTGTGATGTGCATAGTTAAACGATAACATTGATCAACCGTATATATTTGTTTGAAAAATGTGATAGTAAAGCTTCAGAAAGTTCTATAATATGATTTGAAAATAAATAAAATTCACTCTGTATAACAACCAAATGAACGATGTTTGTAAATAATGTTATTGGGTAACCTCACAATTCGTACAATTATGTTTTTATTTTAGCGTTTCAGAAACCCTTGCAGCGATTATAAGGTATGAATGGCAGGCAATATAAGGTATAAATCGAATATTATTGGGATTAAATTTTCAAAATTTCTGCACTATACATATGATGATTTTGCCCACTTTCCTCATATTATGTGCACATAACACAATAAAAATATACAATTATGATCGTATTGACACGACATTTTCTTTATGCCTAATTACTCGTATTCAGTTGATAGATGTGGCTGTTTGTTCGACAGATATTTTGCACAAACCAACGTATATATTCATACACAGTCCACTCGCTACTATCTTATCGGCAACAACTCACGTATAGATATTGTAGTCGATGGTTGACGTGGAACACACGACAAAGGTTGTATTGCTGTTTGCTTCAACACGGAGCATAAGCAGATATGTAATTACCTATTGGTTTTAGTTTTGGTTTTTTTTAAATTGGAACATTGCGTGTAGTAAATTTTGTTAGGTTTAAAATTGATGGTGATGAAATATAAATAATTCCGCTCCACAACGGTTTTATAGACTTGCAAGTATTGTTACTTTGATAAAAACAAAAAATAATTGAAAAACAAAATGAGTGTTAAATGCCAATGCAAAAACAATTGTTTAGCTGGTACTGCAGCATTAGTTAGACTGTTGGATATGCGTTTATTTTAATTATGTAAAGTATAGTTATTCACAAATCCTCCAACGATACAAATAAAGAACGTTAGTAGCATGACTACAACCATTTACTATGTTTCAATTAAAATACATATGAAATATGATTTATTAAAGCATGTTGTATCAAAAGTTTATTGAAGATATGTGATTCTAAATTAGCTGCAACAAATATTATCAGAGCTCTTGGGATCAAATAATATTATTTGAGTTTGAACTGAAATTATAAAAATAAAATAATGTATTATAACTGAAACTAGTCCATAGAATGTATTTCTCTAGATGTTTGCTGTCAATATTTTACGCGATCAACCAGCAATGACGCTTATACTGACTGTTTGGCTTCCAAGAGGATATTCATAAGTATAGTTTCGGTTACCCTACGTGGTGGCGCCAACTTCTTATTCACTTGTAGCTGGCGCCGGATCAGTCACCTTTGTCGGCGTATGGTGCCCTTGCCTAATGAGACATCTTCAGTAGAAGTGTCTCTGTACAGAAAATATGATATCAGAATAAATCACATATTGTCTATTCTTCGTGTAATATGATTTGCAGGATTTGTAGGTTTAATCCCAGTCACCACAGTTCGTATCCAAAGCATGATGGAAGCTTTGAGCACAGAGTTTGTCGAATACCAGCCTAGTTCCTACAAATCTTACAAAGTGAAACAGAGAAACACCACAGATTTAAAATACAACAAGGCTTTCTTACAAAAGGTACGAGCAGCTCTGCTATTTTCAAGTGGTTTGGTGATACAGGTATAAAACATATGGATTGCTTCGCTTAAACAGGTATACATATTTCCTTTCATAATTCTTTCCGATCTATACTCAACGGAACACCAAGGGGTAGCATCTACCTTAAAAATAATGTACATATCTTCCCATTTCATCACATTTGTGTGCTCTCATTACTTTTCGTTTCATTGTAACCTGATGCTGAGAATGACGGCGCTTGGAATTAGGAGCTAAACTCTGACGCGACACATCCTTTACACGTAGACAGGACGATTGTAAGCAGACACGGGCATGAGCGAAGGATTTATGATACTGTCCCATACAACTGTATGGTTGTCACGAACAAAATCCCTCCTTCTCAATAAATACTCAAATAACGTTCAATAAACATAACGTCTCGATCTTTTACACTCTGCAATTCATTGTATATGGTCAGTCAAATTGTTGTTTGACGGAAAAATAATCAGTGCAGTGGCTTGTTTTAATATGTCTGTTGTACGTCGAGTAAGCATCTATTATATTGCAATGCTACCATTTATAACAATTGAAAAAGCGAATAAGTGTTCGAAATAAGATAATGTAAATGGTACGTCTAGTGGTAATTCAGCAATCAATCGATACATCACGTATATTTTACATACATGCAATTTTCGTAATATTTGCTAAATAGTTCTAGATTGAAAAGAATTTTTAATATATTTAGCAAATGCGAAAGAATAAGTAATTCGTCATAAACATCACTATTCTATTTCTCGCAAATTCAGAACACCAGCAATCCCTTCGAATATGATATGTTCGTTTTCGTTAAAAGCAAGACTGCATGTTTTCCTGGCCTGACAGACAGCACACACACAGTGTTAAATGTTGCGTAAAAGTAAAACCCAAAGCATACGTGAATTTAATTTTCTTCCGGCAGCCCTTCACAGCAGCGAGAATACGCTGTTTCGGGATCTAGCAAACAGACGATAACCGAATAAACGAAGCAGGAGAGTCTTCAATGCGAGCTCCGCGGAGGTATATTAAGCGGAAATGGAAGAAAAAAACTTTTGCTCATCCTTTACTAACCACGGTGGAATGAGACGAGGGAATGGCGTGAAAGGAAATTTGAATTTTCAGCAAATTCACACTTGTAACTTGTTTCAGATTTCAAATGCAGGATTAAAGCGTGAGCAAATTCGAAGACAAGTCATGTGAATATGTAATATTTTTATCGTACATCCGTACGTACATCGTACGTCGGAAGCAAACTAGCTTATGAGATTATTCTTCATGGGAAGGATAAAGGCTATGCTGTATACGAGAATGTAGGAATATAATTCGCTCTGTTGGCTTATTTGAATTGAAAATAAAACAGTGGTTCACTATACTCGTGCTGTTACGAAATTAACAAGTCTTCCAAAAAACAAAGCGCCTGTTCTTGATCTGCAGTATTTAATTTGTTCGAAGTGTAAATCCTTATACTGCAGAAATTATCACACATTTGTCAAATAGAATATGAGTAATCTGAATAAATTATTCCTACAAATATGCATTTATTGCGAACCCATAAACAATATACAAGTAAATTACAAAAATGCTAAAAAAACCTGCTAGCGAATGCAATCGCTTCAAGCAAAACGATGTACTGTTATGCTAGGCAACTATTTCATTCGCAGAAAAAACCTAACTTTCAGTACCAACAGAGCGTGCCATGAAACCTGTGTCCCTACACTCTTTTTTAAGGAAATGTAATTTTTGCATATATTTTTTCCATTACTCAAAATTATATATTATTTAAAATATAAAAAACTGTATTGAAATTTTTTGCAATAATTAGCTTATAATATAAGAAGGATATATTGGTTTTTAGCTTCATTTATGTTGTACACAGCCAATAACAGGCTTCATTCCATCATCAGTAAAACATTTGTATGATTATTTCCATACCACAACGACCAGTTGAAACAGCAAAAGAACATTTGTTTGTTTATCGCATTTTATTTTCATCATTTTTAAAGGGCTTCAATTAAACATCGATTGGTACAATCTGTTTCTTGGCATCGAAAATATAAATAAACACTTTAAGTCAAACGGGATAAAAGTATGTTCTCACTTTCTTCAGAACGGAGTCGATGGCCAACTTAACCACTTGGGAACATTGCCTGTCAGCTGAATGTAAGTTACTAGGGAAACCCTGTTCGTTCGACTGGAACTGCATTGAGATGCCCAGCAACGATAGACAGGTATAATTTCAGATGTGATTCCAGTGCAATGTGCACCGTATGTGTGAATGTATATGTTTCATCTTCCAATTATAAATATTGCACGGCGACTGCACAAGGCAATGGAAGTAATTGAATTAATCGGCTGTGGATTGCACAAGCTTTTACATATTAGGATGCGCTGTTTAGTGGGTGGAAGTCATGAGGGACAGCCCGTTGCCGAGCATACATTTCACGCTCGTATGCGATTGCTTCTGATAACGCGTGCCGACATAGCGTGTAGCAGTAGTTTTTAACATTGAAGCTGTCTATTAGAGAAAACGAGTCTTCCATGCCGAAGCAATTGCATGGTCCGGTATTGCATGCCAGATGAATAGATGGATGGATGGATGGATGGACAGTGACTAGTTCGCTAGTGGCTAGGAATTTAGGTGGAGTGCATTTTCTCTTGTAGAGCCGCTGTTGTTGGTTATGTTTCGTTGCTATTTTTCTCCATAAAAAATGATGAACGGTTCGTAACCAAATTGAGTGGAATGGAATTTTACCCAAGCTTGATCACCGAGAGCCTAACGAGAGAAAATGTTTTTGCACACTTGGTGCATGCTTCTTGCACCCTTGCATGGGAGAAAATAGATCACGATTAAGAGGAAAGGAGATAGAAAACAGAAAAATGAAAATGTATCGCACCTTAGTTTAATGTACAGTGCCGTAAGCAGAGCATTAAGGCGCATTTATAAGCAGGTGGTAATCAATGAGTTCGGCAGTTGCAGTTTGGTTATCAGCAGTGTAGCATCGTTACATTTAAGCAGCTCAACCGCTTCAGTACCAGGCAGTCTATGCGGACAAGATTCTAGTGTTCTGGCATATCGGAAGTGCATAAAGTTCGATAGAAGCAATAACCTAGCTCCAGCCAACATGTGCAATCGAACCTTAGTCGCAGAGCTGTTACTAGTATTCGCCCTGGCGACCTCCGCGCTTGGTGCCTCGGGCAGTTGCTCGTGGCGTGCAAGCAGTAGCTGGTTTGGAGGAGAAATCTGCGTGTTGCAGAAGGTGTACGATGACTGTCAGGAGACTGCAGACTTCACTGAATGTCTAAAACAAAAGGCGCTCACTTCCATCTCTCGAGCCATCGATTCGGTAAAATGCGTTTGATTATAGCACCATTGCGAAATTTACTCACTCGGTTAATTTCCTGACAGGATTCGATCCAACTGGTCGATGGAGTATCGCTGGTCAAACAAAAGAATGTGTCAGCTGGTGATGACACCGAGAGCTCAATCCTCGGATTGTCGGATGCTCGATCAATGGAAGGTTTGGGTGAAACTGATAAAGCACTTATGCTTAAGATCAACAAGTTTCTTAAAACCCACACCATCAGCTTCGATTTGTCCGAAGCGCGTGGAAGTGGTTACAAAAAGAACGGCAGCCGCTACGTTATTGCTGCTTTGCTGACAGCCATGGGAATCGCTGGCCCGATCGGTCTGAAGACCCTCGGTGCTATTGCTTTCAAAGCACTGGTTATCTCTAAGGTGGCCCTCACGATTGCCAGTATCATGGCTTTGAAGAAAATATTCAAGGCTGATCATCACGAAGAAACTAGTTTCCAGGTGCACACCGGCCATGATAACCGTCGGGCCACATACTTCGTACGTCCAGTGCGAGCAAACGATCCGTACCGATACTACTATGAGCAGCCGGCTCATTGATTTAAATCTTCTGCCCGAAACGATGACGTCATAGGCAACGCGTTGCTTCTTTATGTCATGCCAAAGAAATATCAAGACGCCAAAGGATAATGTTGCAATAGAAGTCAACGGAAAACCACACTTCAATTCGCCAACCATGTCGGACCGAGAGCTAGCGTCATCTGGGAGTATCTGGCTCATGTGGCACATACGATAGCTTAGAATATTCGTCATTTAATTTATTATTTGTTGTTAAATTTATATATTTATGAATCATGCAGGAAAATTTAGGAAAAAAAATTTTATTTGATGGATCATGTTCAATAGAAATATGTGAAAGAAATATCAACTCCAACAAAAGAATAATAGTAGAATTTTTGCTTCCCATGTAAATTATGGTTTTATTACTCAGTAGGTATGGTGAAAAATAATTTAAAAAATGAAATGGCAGAAAAAAGGAAAAATACTTTGGAGGCAAATTTTAGTGCTATACATACAACATACCACACATATACACATAACAATAAAAAATGAAACTATTTGAAAAAGGAACAACGAAAACTAAAACAAATAAAAAGTTTAAATTCTATGAAATCATTGGCAAATGATAAATTGAGAAAGGATACATCCCGTATAAATTATGTTTTATTACATACTACAGAACAAACTATAATTCTTCTAAATTCAATAAATTGGAGGTTCACTAATTTTCAAACATATATATATATATATATATATATATATATATATATATATATATATATAAATATATATATATATATATATATATATATATATATATATATATATATATATATATAATATATATATATATATATATATATATATATATATATATATATATATATATATATATATATATATATGTATATATATATATATTTACCTGTATACGTTTTTTTATATTAATGTTCTTAAAATTCATCTATATGAATTCATCTATATGATTTATTCTAATTATGATCCTTATAAATGATAAATCACAATAACATCATGATATATGATGGTACTATTTCCGATTAAATATGTTGTTATGTATGAAATCAGCAATCAACCACTTTAATGAATATTATTTGTAGTAAAGCATTGAGTATACACAATCGTCTTCTTTTAAAACTTTTGAAGCCAAAAAAATTTCAATATGAGCAAATCTATGCCACTTTAAAACTTATTTATCTGTGAGATATTGCGTGCAACTGGGCTTGGTTTCGTTTTCTCAGCATGCGTGTGATACTCATGATCAATGTCCACACAGTTTGAATGATTTAAATCTGATTAATGATTTTTAAAGCATTGAGCTTGTATGATAATCAATTTCTACGGAGGCCGCTAAACGAGCTCCGTGCACGATCGCTATCCAGACAATAAATTCAGTCTCGAGCAAGACTGGTTATTCAAACGCGAAGAAAAGAATATAGAAAAATAAAAGAGATTAAACAACAACAGCAACAAGCGCAAACGGACACAACAAATGTGCTTTATTTGTTTTCAAACTTTCAATCAATTATGAATCTTTTCTATATATCCTCGACGCTACTTTACACAAAATGAATTTATACGGGATTGGATTATTTTAAAGGTGTGTCTTGGAGTGTATAACTCGTTCCTGTGGGAAAGATCTATGAACAGAGAGTGAAAAACAGATTTGACCGATCGTGAAATGTTACAAAAGCCCTACCCTCTTTCTAGTGAAGGTCATATTATTTTCTCACGCCTACTGTCGATTAACACTTTAACCGTTACGCGCAAAATCATTTTTTTTATTATAAACACAAAAATACATATACAAACACACATACTACACAACTATATTGAAGAGATACGAAAACCGGTAGCCATCCATTCATTAAATTCATTAAATTTTTTTTAAAGATTACCTGTCCACACTATCAAATCTATGAATAATAGTTTATAGAAAAATGAACAAAAAACATAGCCTGAAACAAAGTCACCAGACACCAAGCTAGGCTACAATACATCATAACAATATCTCACGTCATAGCCAAGTGCAATCCAGGATTTGGTTGCTTTTCTACTTATCTTGATTATTGAAAAATTTATATTTTATGCCAAATCTCGAAAGACCAGCTTCTGTATGGCCGTGATAATTCCACTAAAGTCCAAAAGTCTTTAATCATTCATCTTCTGTGGCTTCATTCACATCGTTGCTTGGTTAAACTAAGCTTTGATTTGTGTTTACGTAGCATGCGGATCCATGCTGCAAATGGAAGTAAACCAAAAACACCCCCATCACGCAAATGATTAATAAAGGTGCTAAAAGAGACAATCGAGAATCATTAACAAATGAGTATCTTATCTGTTTCAACCAAAGCTTTTTAAGGCTCGCATCGCACGGTAAATACCACCTGTGTTGTCTGGTAAATACATATAGCCGGACCGTGCTGTTGCGTTACATAGGAAAACACATTAAAGTTTTTGGAAAGTCATCAGATGGGATGATGGATTGCTGTAGCATACTTGAAATTACTAGAATCCAACGCTGGAATATGCTGGTTGACTGAACGCGGCAAACAAATTTTTAAATACGTTATTGGGCTGTTTGGGAGCGACCACACTCATACGAGCAAGTTCCCCCACGCCTTCCATAGAGCTGTGTAACGTTGAGTTTTATAATCAATCTATATGTTACGCATAGCTTGAAAAGCTTACAATATTTTGAAAAAAAAACATGAATCTCAAAGAGCAAAGGACAGTTGATACTGCCTAAAGATGTGATCCAAGGGTTAAGTAGCTACACGATCAAACCGATAGCATGATCCCGTCAATACACTCAGCTTTGTGTTGTTGCTGCCCGTGATGAGTTTTTACCACCGGGGAGACATTCTTCAAGCTTTATTCTGACCGACGCATACTATGATCTGGAACGAATGTCACCAGCATCAAAGTTGCCGCTGGGCGCATTAACGCTTTCAAAGCCTGCTCAATAACGGAGCGATTCATACTGAACAAGCCATACAGGTACTTTTTGTGCCCCCTGATGCACAGATGGCAATGTGCGGTTGGTGAAGAAGCAAACAGTCAACGATAAACATGGTCAGATAAGATCGTAAACAAAATTGATAGCAGCCTACTGTAGCTGTTGCTGTCTTCGTAGGAAAGCCGCATCGCGCATTTTAAGATCGTTCGAAGATTATTCGGTAACCAAGAAGATATTTATTACTATCCATTAGCATCCAGTGTTTCGAAATCAAGCTCTTCGATGCAAAAACATAACAACTGGAGGTACCTCTTCAAGGTGGTATGGTCGACATATGGATGATTATTCTTTTGTACTGTTTTTCCTGTTGTAGCTATACTCACATCAATGGTGAATAACCTATAGTAATATGGAACAGCTTATATCGTAGATGTCAAATTTTCAAAGCTTTACTGTTGAAACAAAATTTGTTGCATGAATGTGTTTACAGTTTTTAATGAAAAATTGTATAAGATTTTAATATAAGTAGGGCTAATGAAAATAGTTCTTGTCATTGACAGTAATATGTAGAAAGAATATCAGAACTCATAAAAGCATCGTTAAATGCAACCGTGAATTATGTTCCACCTTTGCTCTTTTTCATTATAGGAAAACTGAGTCGACCAACGTCCCCAAGCCTATGCATTTCTGAGACAAATGCACTCAAAAAATCTGTTTCTTCGTATGATATACTTTACTTTTGTTCCGCTTTGTATATTTTACCAGCCACATGCATATAGGTTATCCCCATCTCGTCGAAGTTGCCTTTTCTCGTCATATGATACATTCGTCTGGATTTTTTTTAAAGTTATTGTAAAAAAGTAAACAAGAGCTAAAAAGCATAAAATATTCACTCTCAAACAAAATACCATGGAAAATTGCTAAGCTTCCCTTTCAAACGCATCCGTTTTCGGATTTTCGTGGAGCGCATAATATGACTGTGAGTATTCATGCATCGCATGGCAGCATCTTCACTTTTGTTATTTGAGCCATATAGCGGTTTGGTGTGATTCCCAAATTTCTCATTCAGATGCATCCTAAATATTGTCAAACCGTATGAGGAGAAGTGTATGAATATTTGATGAATTTAAATACGATGCGTAAAAGACTCTCTGACTGGGAAATTCATCATTCGCTTCCACCAAAAACCAGAGACATTGCAGAATCGGGCGTTTTGAAAAGTTATGTTTGAAAAAAAAATCCCTCATCACAACGGTGCTTAACTGTTTTATCTTCACGTGACACATACTGGGATTTTGCCACTTTCATTATTGCGTGCCAAACCTCTGTTGGCATTCATTAAAAATGCAATAAAATTAAAGAATAAAATTATTGTTTTCCCTATACGCTGTGTGCAAATTTGTTAAATAAATGAACTGTTTCAAAGAATGCATATGAGCTATTGAAGCAAATACACCAAATTTTTTTAAACGTAGTCCTAGTTTTTTGTGTTCAAACTAAACTGATGAACATGTTTGCCTAATTTTTCAAACATTTAATACTGAATATGATAAATTTAAAGCTCATATGAACCTGTTTTCATATAATTTTTTAGTAAATCAGCTATCTCAAAGTTATATCTTTCAATTACGTTTGTGTTTTGTTTATTTAACATTTTCAACATGCATGTATAGCTATATTCTTCTCCTTGTTTCCCGTTTTATTAAATTTTTCTCCTTTTTAAATTGAAGTATGGAAATAAAAAGAAAATTATTTCTAATAACCACCAACAATAATAAAAACCATTATTTATAATTTATAATTTTAGTTTGTACTATTATAGAATCACTTTTCGGCTTGGAGAATTCTATTTTGTTGTCAATTTTTATACAAGAAAAATAAGTATCAATAATCCATATTTGACATGTGCTAGTTGATACATTCTCACGTATATGCTGAACTCGTCGATTTGTGCATGTTGTAACCTTGTTTTAAGTTAATTCTTGTTTCTGTTTTCTTCATCAATTTGTTGATTTTAGTTTCTTCTTCATTATGTCGCTCAGTTTGATATATGCAGAACATGGCCACGCAAATCGTTCCAATAATCGTTGTGAAGTTTGCGAACTCCCGTGTAGCCAAGCTCCTGGTACACTCATGAGTAAAACAATTCACGATTCTCATCAGAGTATTTCTCGACGAACTGAGCGCCTTTAGGACCCAATTTATTCTCCAATATGAATATATGAATCTTGTACTTAATAATTTACGCTATTCATCAACGACGGCCAACTCCATGCATTTAATTTGTCAAACAATATTTCTGTTTAAACCAGATACATGCAGCACGCAAAATCCTTTATGAAGTATTGGATAGCGTCATGTAACGTTCATATGCAAAATCATCACGTGCAAAAATTGTACATACAGTAAGAAGATCTACTCCAATTTGAGATATGTCAAATCGCAAGTTTGTGTACATCAAAGATGTTGATGGTGAAATATTTTTGCAATAATATATATATATATATATATATATATATATATATATATATATATATATATATATATATATATATATATATATATATATATATATATATATATATATATATATATATATATATATATATATATATATATATATATATATATATATATATATATATATATATATATATGTATTTTTATATATATAAATATATATTTATATTTATATATATATATATATATATATATATATATATATATATATATATATATATATATATATATATATATATATATATATATATATATATATATATATATATATACGAAATACAGAAAAACAGTTATTAAACGATATACTGCATGAAAAAGCAAAACAAAATATGACTCTTCAATGTTCTTTGAACATGTAATATTCATTATTTTGGTGCAACACTTGTTTAACGTAGAGCATTACTTTATCGGAGCCAACTTTTACAAGATTTGGAATTGAGATAAGAGGCGATTTTCAATGGTTCGTTTTTCTTGCACTATCATATGTGACTGAAAAAATAGATTAAATGATTAGCATCCTTTCTTCATTCTACCTTAATGCTTGATGTAGATATCTTCTGAAGTACCGCCAAAGATGACTACCTTCTCTGCAGATATAAAAACAATCTCAACCAAAATTGATTGCTTCAAAACATATTCATAGGAGGATGAAATTAAGTATCACTTTATTGCAGACATCATCATAAGACGATCGTCGGATGGACACTCATGTGTTTAATAAAATTTAAACTTTGTTGTTACCGCGATGAAATGAAAAACTATAGAAAGAGAACACAACAGACAACTGTGAGCAAAGATGATAAATCTTAAAACCTGACTCAATACTCTGCAGTCCAGGAACATCCGATGGAAACGACTATGAACCGAAAAATTACTCAAGTGCGTATCGTATAAAGATTTAAAGAAATAACTAAATCAACCGCAATATTACTTCATTACATTTAATAAATCATTGTAGCAAATCACTTGGTGAATCCTTAACAGGTTCTATGTATGTGTTTTTGGATTATGTATTACTACAAATGGAAATATTATAGCTTTTGTACTTTGTTGATAGCTTTTGTAATAATATCATTTATTTGGCGATAGTTTTGGAAGTTTCATTACTCAATTACCAACAAATTAATGCCTTCATATTAATATTTTTGAATTATATACTGTACTTAATTTAATTCCGATCAGTGTTGATTTATTAATTATTATTATTATGTATGTAGTGGTAGCATGTCACAAGTGTGATATACATTTTCACATAACACTTTGAATTGATTTATTAAATTTAATAAGTTGAATTGGTTTAAATTTATAGCATAAAAACATATTCCACAAGTTAGTTTTTAAAATGCCAACATATTCTTCTGATGTGCTGCATGACACGTTAGTCTAGGTCTACTTTAAAAAAAATTCTTTCACTAGAGTTTTCATGTACCTATTCAAAAGAGAATCAGTTCTGCCGTTCGGTTAAAAATTCTATTCTAAATCAAGAATCGAGCCCAAAATCGTTATTTGTTGAGGCCGCAACAAAACGCATCGGCTATTGAGCCTCTCAAATAATTTTCTAACTATGTGCAAAACAATGCTTATTTCATGTTATTTCCAAATGAACAAAATTACATCTTTGTGTGGAAATGATTAAAGAGGCAGAAACTGTTGAATATGTTTTTAGGTTTAGTAAGATTGAATAAGTTGGTATTATATGAATGTCCATTTAAAAAAGTTTATGCAATTCAATGGTCAATAGTCAATATTTGTAAGTGTCCCAAGCCTTTTGCAATTGGTGTGAATACAATATTATACAAAGTTACCGAAACAACACGTGAAAATTTGCACAACTGAGGTTTGCTTTTTACAGGGTCCAATACCCGAAAGTGTGCATTCATAAACGACAAAGTTCGGTTCAATTCTCCACTGAGCCACTCTCCTTTTTCTTGTTTTTCCTCACAATATATATATGTATAAATATATATATATATATATATATATATATATATATATATATATATATATATATATATATATATATATATATATATATATATATATATATATATATATTGATATATACATATACACATATATATATATATATATATATATATATATATATATATATATATATATATATATATATATATATATATATATATATATATATAAATATCTTATATATTACGTATATAATGAAGAAACATTTCAAGTTGCATGTGAAGGCTTTAGTCGTATGTCTAATGCTTATTCTTGTGTCCAAGCGGTTAGTTTTAAGCATTAAAACAATTATATAGATGAAATGATCCAAATTAATATTCATATTAGAATCTGGTGCTCCCAATCACGTTACTATTGACCCGTTTGAGCTTATAGATGTCCTTAATGCAATCGGTAGATTCGAGAAAGCAATTAAAATTTACATATCACGAACGACTACTCTTCAAGACTAACTCTTTCACACTCACTATAGTAATACTTGTGTTAATATGAAGATTTGAAAATACAAGCAAATTCAAACAGTTTGAAACAAGGATTCTTAGGTGATTGGGTTAGTAAAAACCAAAGGTTTGCAAGACTTTGAATCATAATCAGAAACAGGGTACATACTTATTCTGTATAAATAATTATCCTGCATCAATCTTTGACAGGAATTTTATAGGATATTTATAAGTAAAAAGTACAGGAAATATGTGTTACGCATGGAAAAATTTAACAATCTGTTGAATAGCTCACAATGTGGTTTTTTCTAATTGAAAATAATTTAAATAATTTATGGCGCTCTCAGAATAAAACGAGTATGATTCAAATAATTTTACTAATTCAACAGGTGTTTATTTCTGCTCTACTCAATTAGTTTTTGGACTTAAACACTGAAAAAAAATAATACAAATTGAATATAATCGAACGAAAGTTAGCTTTTCATCTGCGATATTGAAATATGATTGAAATTTATGCATCCATTTATTTATGGCTCATTTCTCTGAATCTTGCACTGCGAACAATGCATTCGGTTCGTGCTAAATTATGTTAAATGCTCTTCTGTTAAACGACTACCACTACGAAAGTTGTTTGGCCAAGGATGATGTAAAATATGGCAAATCAAAATAAATAATCTCACACAGTGCAAAAAATTGTTCGTCCTCTTAAAAGTTTCCTATAGTTCGCAATTTAACATAGTATGCGTTTATCGCTTTTACCATAAATTAATTTTGATTTCATAGGTTTTCGTTTTTTCTCAACGAACCTTTTCTCGACATTAACATTCAACATAGTAGAATATCGTTTTAATTCTACTATGCTGTGATTAATAACAAAAATAAAACATGATGATTTTTACTAACATAACCATGGTGCATTAAACATGATATATATTATTTTTGAATTATCATTCATACTATTTCATCATTTGCCTAATGTAATGCAGTGGAAATACAAAATTGCCAAGAAAATATGAAAAATGTGATAATTTGTAAATAAACGTATCTGGAATTGAAGCATAAAATGCTTCTAATCATTCTCATTTCCTTCTTCACAAAAGATGCTCCAAAACATATTGATCAACTCCACAACTTTGCGAAATATCATCCCGTATATTGATAGATACAATTGTCTTGAAAAAATTAAAATACATCAGTATGAAACACACACAACATTCAAAACAATGTATTAAAATTCATAAATTGTAATACGCAGCACAAGATTGTTAAATTCGTGGCGCGTCTATCATATTGATATTTGTTTTTTCCCTATTAACACATTCGTTCTAATCCATTGTTTTCTCTTCGTAAGATGATAAAGAACAGAAGCAGAATTTACACGACATAAATTCAAATACTCTGTATTGAAGAATTTGCATACGGCAAGATCAGGATGCTTGAGAAGACTTCGTTTCTTCTCCAATGGTGCCATTTCACCAGGCGCATTTTTTAAGCATATACCTCTTGTTTTCTGGAACGCATACGGTGAATAGAAGTTTTTCATGTCCTATTAACAAGGGTAGCCTAAAAAAAACTCTGCACAAAAGGACGCACTTGGCCAAACATATACAGACCCACTCGCATTGCTTAATTTTTTCCTCGCACACCCTACTCTCACAATTTTAAGTAAACCCGCGTGTCCTTGCGTTGATGAACGGCTGCGTATTAGTCCTGACGCATGCTGCTCTTGGGTTCCGCTTGCCTGCACCCATGATAGACTCTTTCCTAGGAACTGGCACAGTGGTTTTGTTTTCTCTGCATTAGTGCTATAAAAGAAATCGATAGCGATATTGTCGAGACAGCCACACGAGTGCGCACGACTGGTGCATGTTTTTTGCTTACATCGCTCGAACGAATGAGTTCTCATACCACAAACAAAACCGCGTAAGTAGGGAAAAGAAAAATAAACATAACCGAATCAAGACGAAAAAAATTATCAACATTTTATTAAACGTTCACTGTTTATAAGAACTGTGCCAACGTAGAACATATAATTAATATCGTGTTAAATACCAAGCGCTTTAGTTTAACAAACCTTTAACTTTAAATATAGCTTGTTAAAAATTTTAATTTTTTAACATTTTAAATTTTTTTTTCAATGAAGTTTTGACAAACTTTCAGTAACATCTTTTGAATTTGAAAAAACTTACAACAATTCTGAAATGCAAGAAAATTACAAACATTTGTACAAATCATGGTTTTAACATTTTAACGTACCAATAAAATCAGATAATTGTGAAGTATATCTGATTTATATACTTTATTTCTACATCGATTTGTTTTAAAAGTTAGAAAAACTTTTTTTACTACTTATAAAGAAACATTACATCGTTTAATAATCATCATCTTTTTCTTCTTCTTAAATGGCTCTTCAACCGCTGCATAGCAGCTAAGCTGAAGCTTCTTCTTCTCCAAGCATCATAGTATATGTTAAAGGTGACGAAAAAACTAAGAAAAACTATTCACAGTCTATTAGTTTGAATACACAGTAGTAGAGTCATCTTTGATTTTAAATTCATAACATAAACCAATGCACATACACTCTGATACTACTCCAACTTTGAAAACAAATTTGTAAGTTCGATTATCTAATTCAAGTTAATCACATTGAAAGATACAGTATTCAGTAGAATCTTAGAAGTCGGGACGCCAACCATCTATCCTGGGCCGAGTACTGCCATCTATATATTTTCACGTGAACTATGTTATGTGTCAAAAAAGGATAATGTATTGATGTGAAAGCAAAAATATTCTCAAATCATTCACAAATTCCAATCGTAACAGCCAGAATGAATAAGTTGATAACTCGTAAAATTATACTTGAATTGTTGCTTTAAGCTATTCGAAATCTATTGTTCTTCTCTAAAGTTCAAAAAGTGCTGTACGAATATTCCGAAAATATTATATGCAAACGATAACCATGAACCAGTACTGAACATCATCAACATAAAAAATATGCAAAACTGAACGAATCCACAAAAGTGAAGACAAATAATCTTATTGCATCACATTTTTTTCTATTTGTTTCAACCTTACCTCACACCGAATTTGGACTGTAATGTAATGGGATACACAAAGATGAGATGAAAAACTTCCATTTCGACGATTATTCTGGTATATATGGCCAAAACGAAGTAACTGATTAAAATCGTTTAAAAAGTGAAGAAGTTACATAGGTAAATGCATGTTATAAAACGTTAATTCTACCTAACTTGGTGTTCTTAATGATGTTTTTTTTGGTATATAATTATATATTTTGCCATTATAAGGAGCAGTTTATTTTGTATTTTCACGAACTTTTTCATATATTTTTTAATGTTTCTGTATCAAAGTTTCTGTATCAAATTTAATGTTTTCCATTATTTTGATTTGAAGGCCGGTAAAAATAGTATTTAGTATAAAAATTGAAGTAACATTATGAAATGTAGTACAGCGTATTGTACTAATGTAATTCATGTAATGAATACATCATATAAATGAGATATGACTAGTTGAACAGCCGTTTTGCTTTTTTATAAACATCTATTGATTGAGTAATTTTTCTATTATTAAAATGTCTAATTGTTATGCAACGTGTAATAGAAAGTAATTTTCTTCTTTGCTGAACAATGAAAAACTAAAATAGCAAATAGCATGTATGTATACAACTATGTTGTGCTGTTTCGAAGTATGCAGCAGTTATCGTACACAAACTTAACTTGATCGATGTGTTAAAAATGGGGTGGAGTTTGCATGGATAGAGAAATCATATTTTCACAATGGCAATGTCCTTTGGTTGCGAATAGTATGTGGTGAATATAAAAACTGAATTTACACATGCATGAACATAAAATGCACATAGGGTGCACTAACTTAAATCCTGACCAAGAAGGGCTGAATTTAGCTTCGTGGCAGAAAATGAGGGTGTGTTATGTAAACGCACTGATGTGGGATTGGTCAGTATTTTATAACAATACCGCTAGTTTTCTCCGATAAAGAATCACAACAGAAATGGCTGCATGGCGTTCTTTGAATGGCAAAATTTGTAGAAACCAAAGGTCTCATACTTGTTTTTTGATGTTTTAGAAATTGCTTTGTTTTTGTGGGCGCACAACAGATGTTTCCAATGAAATCATTTTTACTATAAGTTCGCGGACATGCTTATCCAAGGATGTTTGTACATATTTGTTAAAGAGATTCTCAAATCCTATTGCAGAAACGAGTTTCAATATAAAACATACAGTGAAAACATGTTTGATTGCTAAAGTTGTATGACCATGGATAAGGAATTTTCGTTTTGAGTATTAAAATAGAAGGATCTAAAAATAAATACGGTCTCTTTTGTCAAACGTGGTGAATAAAAGAATGAAACATCCTGTACCCGTACTCGAAATAAACATCCTGTACCCCCAGCATTCGTTTTTTTTTGTAATTTTGCTATGACTGCGTAAAATTTTAGTTCAGCTAGCGATCAACTCAGTGGCACTGGAGGGTTAATAGCACAAGGCAATAAAAAAAATCATTGGTTGATGAATGCAATGTTGTCCGAAAAAGTAATTTACATATGTATACGGCTCAAAGAAGCGGATGCTGCATCGTTCACTGGAGTCATCGCTGATCAAGCAATGGGGTAAATGTGCAGCCGCTATTCACAGTACTGTGTATGACAAAAAAAAATATTAAGAGATGTACCATGAGCAAATGTGCACATAAAAAATAGCAGGAAAACATCCCTTACGGTTTGAATGGAAGTGGTAGGATAGTGGTTCTTATAAAGCATTGAATTTTATCGTACATCTGCAAAGGATAAAATTAACAGCTGCCAATAAAATTATTTTATTTTCATTACAAAACTCATTCAATTCGCAAAACGTTACTAAGGTATTTTTTGAATTGTAGTACAAGATTTTGCTTAACATTTGTGGGCATCTTCCATCAGGCACAAAATAGTAAAATCCTTTCACAGTTTGCACAATGATGATCGATTCCAACGCATTGGATCATATGCAAAATGTTTAGAATGGTTCGGCTAACATTCAAAACTATTATAAACCACCGCTCGCTCTGCTTGATTTATGTGCCACGATTATGCCTGCATGCGACCTTTCTCTATAATAAACGGCGAACGATAAAATTTGAATATTCAATTAGCACAGAATGCACACCTTTGCATACCAGCAGCGCTAGGCTTTCCCAATCTATTCTTTCAAAGAGGGGTGTTTTTTTTCTCTCGAATCGGTGCCCTCATAATCTATTTTTCTCTCTTTCTATCTCCAGGGTTTGGATTACTATTCAAATTCATGCATAACATTAGGAAGGAAGAACGTTGTATTATATAGTTGGGTGTTTTTTGCTTTGCTCTACATGTTGCGTAATGAAAGGTTTGCAGCTCTTCGTCATATAAGGGCAAATCAATTCCAATCGATAATACATTCGATTCCAAGCGATTTGTCATCTCAGTTTGCGTTTACGGGTGCATAATTTCACAATTAATGCAGGTTAATCCTCTTTCTATTTATCGGCTGTTGCGAAAGCAGCTTTTTTTTGGTCTTGGGGGAAAGCTGAAGCATTTCAAAATTGCCAAAATATTGATGCTCGTCGTATCTCTTTTTGTTTGGCGCAAAAGAACATAAACGGGATCGATGACAGCAGTAAAAAGCAACACTAGATTTGCGGTGTATCAAACACCACCAGCCTCAACGCCGTGTTATAGGGTAAACTGAAGGGCAAACCATTTTGCACTCACATGCAATGGCAACTGCATTTTATGCCTAAAGGGGAAATCGTTGCATGATCAACAATTCTGCACAGTTTTGCTCCCTCCTATGCTAGGATGCAGTTTCGTATGGTGATGGCGGTTGTTCTTTTCTTCTATTGTGTCCTTTTGTTGGGTGGTGAATGTAATATGGTTAATGGTGTTTTAGTGTTCTTTGCTCTTGAACGCAGAGTATTCAATACCGCACAAATGCACTGATGCACTGTAAACTGCATCGCCTCCAGCGATGAGGGGTGGTTCTTACAGATCCCTTTACCAATCTCTGAGGGGTCTGAGCGTTTGCATTCATCCCACAATTCGCACCTAAAGGGGATGACTGCAAAAAGTACAACTTTTTGCAAAGTGAAGTGAAACTCACTCATTGGCAGGGGTCCGAAGAGTACCACAAATTAACGTTACATGCCATTCATCGGTGGAATGTTTAGATTATGGCGGATAGGATTTAGTCAACTGCACCTAGCACGGGTCTGTTTTGATTGGTGACTGTTTGCACTTGCATTTGCAGCTGCTGCTGCCCAATATCGAACGCGCGTGGGTTAGCAAAGTAGAGGATATGCAAACGCTTGATGTAACAGTGAAGCCTTTTATTTGCCTTTTCATTTTGTTGCTGTCTATGTTTACTTCTGGGATTAACGCTTTGTTACATTGTTTCCACAACGTTTTACGCATCCTTGAACGTCAATATCAAAAGTCAACTCGCTTTTTGGCATATGATTAAATTAGATTCTTTGTGAATTAGTACTCCAGATTCGGGAATTAACTCCTATTCCATCGTTCGTCGTAATAAAACGTCGTGAAAGGTATCTCAAATGGTTTAAAATACAACATCTGTATTATTCTCAATCTTTTCAATGGTCCACAGCGTACTCCAAAGAGAAATCAACGACAGCATTTGCTGCAAGGTACACTAGCGTTTCAAGTGCCTTCAATTCATTAAAAACGTATGGATAATAGCCGTTAACATACATCGGTGTTTACAACTAATCCAATAGTATATATACATATATATATTTATAATATGAATAGAAAATCTGATAAAAATTCGATCAGCTACACATAACAATGATCTACATTTTTTTTGGCATTTAGCTGCTAATATCTTTTACCAAAGGTGCTTTGCCATCTTGAGCTACAACGAATATTCTAACATGGCGGCAGCCATTACTGCATAAAGTAACATAAATTTTGCTTAAATTTTTCTGTCTCCTTATACTTAGCACACATGCGGCTTTCTTCTGTACTCTGTATTTGTTACGTTAACATTAAAAGCATATCGTCTATGTGGGAGGTTTTGTCCGCTCCTCTCGTGTTAGTGCCAGATCGAAATGCGCCCTACTTCCATGAACAAGTTTTCAAGCTATCATCTTCATTGTGCCCATAATCACCCATCTCTTTTCATTAAAATTATATGTGCACACATACAGCTGCCACGTGTCTGGCCCAGCCATGGTCACGAATGGGACAGATTCCAGTGGGGACGTTTCCCCCTGGTGATGAGTCGCATCCGTGCAATGGCCAAGCAGTAACATCCACGAAACGAAGAAGAATAATGCCGGACCCCTTAGGAATAATTTTCTTCCAGCTTCTTTTTTCCACCGACTCTTGGTGTGCAGGAAAATCCAAATGAAACGAAAGTAGTACATACCAGATAGAAGCTACGCAAAGGGCGAGAAGTGTAACAGCTTAATGCGAGTGAGGCAATCACGGTTGGCCGAAGTATACATGCAATGCGAAATGAGAAAAACACACATCGAAGGAAGCCGTAAAACTCATTCCTACAGAATGGTAGGGGGAGTTTGGGAAAACGTACCACCCATTTCTACGTCACATACAAATACATACACGAACCCTCTCTAACGTGCTATAAATTTTTATTTTATATTTTTCTCTTCTTAACACCACACCTAAAGAGAGAGAAAACGAATGAGTGGGCTACGCCAAGCGCCATACTTATTTTCCCCCTTTCCTTACGAGGGTTTTGGTTTCCAAGGACTTCGTTTACATTTTTCTCCTCCCACAAAACTTTGGCCCGGCTACACCCGCACCATGATGGCATCTTCAAGAGTCTGTCGCTTTTCTTATCTTTTCCGTTTTTACTCATTGAGTAATGAGAAACTCGCAAACATCTGAAACATGGGACTTGTTTGGTCGCGGACAGTCATCTTACGTCGTGGCAAGCCATGTAAAGCAGAAATAAATGAATAAATAGCGTTTTTTCTTCCTTTGGATACTTCAAATTTATACAGCTATGGAATGAGCAGTTTTGCTTCGTCGTCGCAATTGTCTTACGTGTCGGAGCATGGTATATGGTCACGTATTTGAATGTCGACGACAAAATTTTCAAACACTTTTGTATATAAGAGATTACTTACAATTTTACAAGTGAAAGAAAATTGATTTTTTATCTTAATTAAACGGCATATTTACAAATCAATACCATTTTACTTTTACGAGCTTTGACATGTAGGTGTCAAGTAATAAGTGTGGATTTAAGAGCTCACTAACTTGTCATCAAAAAATCAAGCTTTTATTAAGACATGAGATTGTTTATTTAAAGATAATGCTTTATAAACTTTTAGGAAAACATAATTTTCACAACTATAAAATTATTTTGAAATTCTCAAAATGGAACGCTATTCTTCTTTTTTGTTATTCATACTTTATCAATGGATTGATTAAACGTAAATTTACGTCAATGGTGGTGGGTTTGTTTTGCTCTCAACAAGCTGCCGCTCGTGCTGCGTCTAAGCCCGGAAAGAAAACACGTTGGTAGCATTCGTCCAGTTAATATGGAAAGTTAAATGTATTTTTTTCTTAATTTTGCACCTTCTTCATTTGTGCATACACTGCCTTGCCTCGCCTCCATCACTCATTTCCGTGCTATTGACTTTTCCTTCTTCTTTAGCCTCCTTACCCTCACCTTCTTCAGCCTTAACCATCTCTTCTTCTTCTGGAGCTGTAGACACAAGCAGAGAAAGGTCCCTTCTTCTATCGTTATTTTGGACAAACAACAGAACCGACAACGACATCGATTTTATTTCGTCTCACACCCTGCGATCCTTCTGCTATCACCGATGGAAGTCACGGCGAAGACCGAATGAAATGGTCCAGTTTTCCATCGGAAGTCATCTAAAACGCACCGGCCAAAGCCCGCTACACTATGATGCGGAAGGGATTTCCTCGCTGGCACGTGAAGCAAGTGTTTAAAGTACGGGAGCAGAAAAGAAGGCAGCAGAAGATGGAATACGGATTGTAAAGCCTGTATGAAAAAAAACTCCCCATCGGGCCCGTCTCATCGCTTGCCCGGTACTCTGAACCGGGCATACATTAAGGCACAGTGTTCTGTTTTTCGTCCAGTTCGTTGATTTTTTTTTCTTACGCGAGTTTCTTTTTCCTATATATTCAGCAAGCTGAATTAGGTGTGGGAGACAAAAAATCATCGTAGGTCCTTTACACTAGCAATAATGACACGCATATACACACGCACACATGCGTTTTGCATATAGCAATCACAATCGAAGGTAGGGCAAAGAAATCGATGTTTGGTTTCTTGGCTGTATCGTCCGATTCTAAGTCCTGCGATGAGGCGCCAGGCATGTAACATGAATGAACTTAGGGGTTTATGGAATAAAGCGTTCTTCAAGAAAACGCTGATGATGATTATGAGGTTGATGATGATGAAGACTATGACATGGCGACAGAGTACTAATAAAATCAATACTTATCATGGGCCTTCTTAGAGTGTTTTATGAAACAATGAAATTTGTTCACTAAAATTTTGATAGTTTATAGGTACCAATTTGAGTCCTGAAGTAATTATATGCATTATTAGGTTTTCATAACGGCAGTAATAATATATAATATGAAAATGTACTAAATTTTTATAGTAGCTACAATTCTACGAAATAATTTAAAACTAATAGAACATATAATAAAAATCTTCTACCTTATTTATTATCTTAATACACATCATCAAGCAGTACGTTATTAATACGCTTAGTTATTAAAAGCAAATGAACTTTGTGCATGGGTCATTATGATAATATATCAAAAACTTGAAATGAACAATAAATAAATACTGTTTCTTCAACATTTAAAAATTTTCCATATCTAAGTAGAATTTGAAAACCTGCTAGGTAAATCAATGTGCAAGCAAAATGTGAAAAGATTAACACTTATACAATTTCGTTTGGATTTACAGGCTCTTTTCAAAGCTCCAAAAATCTTGTATTCCCATAGAATCTGAACACAGCAAATACATTTTTTTACTCTGAATAGTTTACTTTTTATCTCAGAAATGCACGAAAAAACTGATCCTTGATTGCCTTAAAATATAACTCTGCAAAGAATTCGACAAAAAAAGCATTATGAAAGGTGTGGAAAAAAGCGAATGCTACTGGTACAACTGAAAGTGAAATTCTAACTTTTGCAAGCTACTGCAAACTACTAAGAGTGCTGCTCTTGTCTGGCCCATTGAAAAGATTTTGTTCAGGCAATCCGTTGTCGCAATGGTCTACACGGAATGAAGCGTTGGCACATACGATGCCTGTAAACAACAGCAGCATCACTAGAACCATCAGTGTAAGCGAGGAGAAGGATACAACTTATTGATAAGGAAGGGAAGAAAATAAAAAATTAATTTGAAACCACCCTGTTTTTATTTTCGAATATTCAAATTAATTCCCCTTCTCGCTAGGCACGGAGTATTCGATGATGATTGCGCAGTGGACTCGTAAGCTGTACAACGTCCGGGTTTGCTCGTGTCTATGCGATGCTAAGGCAACACTGTTTTTCGTATGTGCTAATGACAATCGCCCTTAACGAAACACACTTACATACACCACTACATTAATAGACATTTTCATACTCAGCCACGTACACTTTGATGAAATGAAAGAGAGTGGAAAAATAGCTGGAAAATATTAAACTCACTGACTGAAAATTCGCTTGACTGCGATGAAAATTCAACTTTCGTCCGGAAGGGACCTAAAAAAGATTCACAGTATATGTTTCAAAGAGTGTTAAATAATATAATCACGAAAATGTGTAAAAAATTATTCTCATTTATATTTTTGATCACATTTTAACGAACAATAATAAATACACACACAAACGTGTATAAATAAATATATATATATATATATATATATATATATATATATATATATATATATATATATATATATATATATATATATATGTATATATATATATATATATATATATATATATATATATACATATATATATATATATATATATATATATATATATATATATATATATATATATATATATATATATATGTATATATATATGTATATGTATAAATATATAAATATATAAATATATAAACACACACACATATATATATATATATATATATATATATATATATATATATATATATATATATATATATATATATATATATATATATATATATATATATATATATATATATATATAAACACATGCAATATATGATACATACGTTGCATAATACATCCGCATATAGAAGAAAGCTCAAAATCATAAGCTACAATAAAATAATAGAATGTAAAGGATTTTAGCAACAAACTTCCATTACATTATTATCTGGCTGCTTCAAGATACCAAGACATCTTTTCTTTACCATTTTTCTGGTAGCGTTTTCAAAGCTCAAATAGTTGTAATTTTATAAAACAGTTTTAATTATCTATTAATTCAGGACACCAATCAAGGTTTTAACAACATCTCTTATTGCAATAGAGTTATATTAATTTTTATTTCCTTCCTTCCTTCGAAACCTTCCTTGACACTCCCACAATATCACCTTTGCTTTCTTCCAATACACATGCATGCACATACACAGCAAATCTGCCCTCTTTACCTACAATGATCAACGCTTGCACGTATCTTCATGCACCCCAACAGTTAAATTTGGAAAATATGAAGCCAACCTCGAACCCGCGTATTCAATTTAACCCTTTTTCGTATCAACATTTAGTACCATGAGGCGTCTGACGGCTAGTTTGCGTATGTATTTTGTATTGTATATGAGTATTAGTTGCCAGCTAGCAGCGTAATAGCGTTTGTACATAAAAACGCAAACGCATAGCATTCGTTTACGCAACGCCTACTGTATTCATGTGCTTGGCTAGTGTAATCCTTGATGGACTAACCAAGTAGGCGGTAAGGCGGTTTGCAAAGAACAGCAATATGGCTTCCAATAGGATAGGAAAAACCGAATGGCGCTTATAGATACAGAATTCATGGTATTTCTAACAAATTTCTACAAAATGTTAGGAGTTAGTTACTATAGGTTTTTTTGAGGTATTCTATATATATTTTTTTTAAACTGAATATCATAACGACAGTAACGTTTGATTAAAACGTTTTCAACATTTTTGCCCATTTCTTATGGGTTTTGTTTTCAAATTATTAAATTATTTTAGTTTTTTGTTTTCTTTAATTGATTTACCTATTAATATCGTTATAATAAACTCATTTTTCAATTCATTTAAAACGCCTTCGAAGAATGAAACATTTCATCCACATTTTAAGCGTATTGTCACGCAACTTCCATTTGATCAATGTCCACTTGACATGACGATCTAGTTTTCTGTGGTTCGTCCCATTTCATTATTTGAATACATCGTTCAAACCCCTCTCTGCTAGTCAATTAATAGCCTGTTATAATGTCATCCTTTCGCCCTTGGTCATCTAATCGCTTTATCAATGGTCAAACAACGGTGTAAATGCCTTCTCGACTTCCTCATCACATTACAAATTGACCATCGTCATTGGTATCATTATACCCGTATGAATTGACCATCATCCGGTAAGACTTTTATTGTTCAAGTTGGGACTTAGGGTACCAAAACCCTTCCATCACTACTGGACTTTATGCATATGCCACGTGCATTGATGGAAAGTGTGATAAATGGCAATAAAAAAAATCAAATAAACCCTAATTACGTCATAAATATGTTAGGACGGGCTGACCATCGGTAATACCTGGCTGGACGTGGTGGTATCATCAGGGGACCCCTTCGTGAATTATCGTGTTTCAAAACGGGTTCTACAATTGAATCAACAAATATTATGACACCATTCGTACCGTGGACAATGGTCAAAATAGAAAAGGATAAAAACCAACCTAAGGATAATACAGCGACGGGTCGCGTGGCATTCGTTCAAACCAGTTTTATAACCAACATTGTACCCACATCGAGGTGACCAAGAGCGATCCAAAAAGCCCTGTAGGGATATCAAACTGACCCATGAAAAGCAGCTCGTTGTGCTGTTACCGCAGATCAAGTGGTCACCTATGTTATGGTCAACGCCGAAGAATAATACCACTTATTAGAACCATTTGTAGACCCCTGTCGAGGGGTCAAAGGGCCATGGGCAATTATTCTCAATTAAAATCTGATTTTCATACCATCTACCTATATAAAGCCCGCTGAACGGTCACTGTTCAAAATATCCCCTTTAGAGAAACCCTAAGATCAGTCCCGGTTTAGAACAGGACCCCTTGCTGGACTATTACTGAATAAATAAAACTGTGGTAAGATATTGGAAAAAACCAGTTCTTCTGAGCAAAAGACAAACTAGCCAGGGGAAGAATCATAATATAAAAACAAATGATCGTCTACCAACTTCGGCCGGACCCTCATAGAAAGGGGTCCAACTGGCACGTGGCACGTATGTCCTGCAAGAAACGTTTTATGTCAGAAGCAGCAAAGGGCTAACATATTAGCTAAGGACATGAGTTCCAGGTAATTTGAATGATCAGCACAATCGTTCACTAGCACATGCTGCACGCGAGTTGGAAAATATAGTTGTCGTATTGATTTTTATGACGCAATTTACTTTACTCTTCTGCATGGACACACATGACTTTTTAATTCTACATCTGATCAACAATTGTAGAGAAAACTACATAGAGCTCTTGTTTGGGTTATACTTGTAATAGAAAATCACTTTTTGGTTCATTTCGCATGCTATATTACATGAAAAATTGTATTGCATAGCTCTGGTTTTGAAACTCTTTTCTATGATCCGAATATAAGTTTCACATTCACTGTTCTTAATTCAAACACTAAATTAAAAAAATATTTTGTCTTTAAAACACATTTCAGAATAGCTTAACATTTATTTTGTACAACTTTTAAATCCTAGTTAAACGCTTGTTTTGTAACTAGTTTCAACTCTCTGCATTAAAATTGATAATTATTAGAAAAGTATCAGAATGTTCAAATGGCCTTTGCATCACATGTGTACTTGCATTTATCAGCTACCCTTTGCCATTCATGGAGTACGTGCAAAAGCACAGATATTCATGCCCGTAGCAGGAACATTTTGAAATGGAACGATTCTCCGCATGTGAGAGCTCAGCATGCGGCATCTAAATTTTTCGTTTCCCCTTGACACAAAGGATTCACTTCCGCGTTCCGCATGGCGCCAGCATGCATATACATACGCACGGCACAATAAACCTGCAGATGTTGCCACCCCCTTGTATGCAAATGAGCCAAAACCAAATCATTCGAACTAGGCAGGCATGGGAAAAATCCCCCTCGCTTGAAGACCTCAAAAACTACAAGGGTTCCTCCGTTACAACGAGGGGTAAAGAAAAAGAGTTCGTTGGAGGGAGCATTCATGTTGGGAACGAGACGGTATTACGTAGCTTGTGCGTATGTAACGGTTGCGCATACATGAACACCGTTTACACACGTCGCATCATACCTCAAATGTTATCTAATTTGCATTTGTGTACGTAAACGAACACTTTTCTGCTGTGATTTGAGATTTGCCGTATGTTCTATATGCTTCTGATTCATGAACTTCACATTGCCAGATAAAAGCGGTTTAACAGTAATTTTCGTTTCACAAGCAAAGGAAGGCTTTCAATTTTAGCTTATCATTGAATAATGCTCCATGATAACAAAACATACATAAATTTCTAGCGGAAAAAAGGAGCATTGTTACTTTGAAGAATATTGTGCTAATATTAGATCTATACATCTAAAACTATAGACAATTTTTTTTTAGAACATGAGGTTTTGTCTTTAAAAGAATGAACCTCACTATGTATAGAAGACCTTATCCATCAAATCCTGGTCATTCATTCGAACTTCTAAGACAAAATAAGTTTATTAGCGTACCAATATTAGCAAATTTCCGAAAAGTTTTATTACATTTTTCCAATATACCATCACTGTTTTACTGTATATGTAACACGATCTCAATATTTTTACTCATGGCTTTTCTTTATGGAAACCACTGGCTCGAGTGGAAACCCTAAGACATGGCAGATTTATGAATAATTTGATAAAATATGGTGCCGTTCGGTAACAGCAGGACCACTTGGAGAAAAGAGGCTTAGATATGCTTTATTTTATCAGCCTGCGTGAAGTATCGTTATATGCTTACCATTTTTCATTTGAGCCACAAGTTATACACTTGATGTTGATTTGAGCCACAAGTTATACACAAGATGCAAAATGTTGGATAGCTTGCCATTTGCTCGTTGTAAGAAACGTTGGTTTGATTGAATCGGAAGAAATTTGAATTCTACCATAATAAAATATAGTTTTAATTTTTACGTCATTCTTGTAAAACATAACTGAGAAATTGGTGTTTACAAAGCTACGCCTATCAATAATAAATGTAAAACATAAAACTTCCACACAACTCTTTGAAATTGACGCAGTCGGAAAAATATGTTAGCAGATAACGTTATTATTCCTAAAACAGATAAAATATTACATCTCATTCATGGGCTCAACACCTATTTTTTTACATAAAACATATTTTTCATAATTTTATAAACAAGTCAGATTAAATCAAAATAAAATTTGACATTTTTATGTTCCATAGCGATAATTTAATACTTTGCTTTATTACTGGAAAATGAATAATTAAACACATCATTTTTAATTAAAACTGACATTTTAACAGATTATTGTTCGCCTGATTTTTTATATCAATGAATAGGTAGAAATTCCATTTCATGAAACTCCGATATATATATATATATATATATATATATATATATATATATATATATATATATATATATATATATATATATATATATACATATATATATATATATATATATATATATATATATATATATATATATATATATATATATATATATACATATATATATATATATATATATATATATATATATATATATATATATATATATATATATATATATATATAATTGCATATAATTGCATATTCATGAATCCAATTAATGCAAAAATCAATATTACAGGAAGAAACAACTTTTTCCTCTAGTCTTTTTGCAATTTTTTTATCATGAGAAAAAGTGTGTATTTCAAGATCATAGGAGACGAAGGATATTCGCTAACAGAAAATAAATAAATGCCAAATGTGTCAAAACAGAAAACGCTCACATTTGTCAAATTTTATTCGAGCTCGTAGCTAAGCTTCTATCCATCAATCTCCAACAAATGAGATGAAAACAGTCTAGCCGCTATATAATTCACATATATCGAATGCGTTTATTTCAAGCTTATATGATTGAACAAGATAAAATGTTCTATACAAAATTTGATGTTAATTTTTATGTTTATGTTTATAGTTTTGTAAAGTAAAGTGTATAAGGCTGTCCAAACTCATCGATGTCCATATCTTTTTTTATTAAAACGTTTCATCCATTTATTTCAACGTTTGCGGTTCTTCAATGAAATATAATTCTTTAAGAAAAATACTTAAGTTTCTTGCAATCAATAAAATCAATGTATAAACTGTATGTCTTTAAACAATATTTGATATTTTTGCAAGTAAATAAAAATTTGATACATAAAGGCATTACAAAACTCATTAACAAATGCATTACCGTTCTCTTTTACTCCTAAGGCGTTTTGTTATCAATAGCCAACCCCTTTTTTGATCTCAATTCTAGTGCAAATAAATAAAAACTGAACCAGCTTATTCGTACTCGTTCATCTCGAAAGGGTTGAGTTCAGTTCGTTTTTAGAGACACTCTGGACGAGCAACCTTCAGTAGGTTCAAATATACGCACACAGCTATTTCACTATTTCGTTTGATTCCTCATCACGTCGTTGAAGATGTACAACCAGTACGCGCTTTCTTCATCCTCGAGGGTAAAAGTTTTTAATTTCAGCGAAATTTTGTATTTTCTATTTCACTCTAATATTTTCATTCCATCCGTACCCCTTACGCTTTACATTGACGTCTTAGTCGTATATGAGGCCATGTTTGGGGTTGCCATGACGCTATATTCGCCTTGCAAAGACGACAGCCTCAGGAATGGGATTTTCTTACGACCATTACGCCAACTTCGTAGTCGTCTTTTATTTTAACCAGCCTCCCTTCCTCCACACTTCTCTTATTTTCAACCAGCTTGCACATACAATCCAACACATACAATCCACCCATTAGCATTCGTTCGTTATAAAACAGCGCACACTCATACTAAGATAAATATCATAGTACACATTGGCCACGAATCACCGGCCTTCTTATTTAAAATCCTGTTACGAAGTATCGTGACCAGTTTCTTTGGTGGCGATGAAAATGAGCGAAGGCACCAACAACACCAAACCTCCTTTACATCCAAAGGCACATACACTGCGGCACACATACGCGCTTTTATTTTCCTTGCCGGAGCAAACACGTACATACCCACCACGAAGGATGCTGGCCGTACAACATAGAAATACTTTTAATTTTCTTCCCTTTTCGGAAGAATTTTATGTTAAGCTCTAATGAGAGCGATGTTCGCGACCGGCCCCTTTAGAAGGACCGTAGCCAAACTGATACATACAACGGGCATCCAAGAAAATGGGTGATCGGTATCTCAGACAAAGACGAAGGTCAGAAGAAGGGAAGAGAGGTCTAACAAAGAAGGCTGTTACTTCTTAAACTTTACCATGCTAGCTAACTCTGCATCCCTAGCGTTTTCCATCGTATGGCCTGTCTGTTGGCTCCAAGCACAGGTCTGATCTACGTATCTGTGGGTATTAAAGTAAAATTGATAGCTGAATCGATCAAAGGATACACAATTCGTTTTTGAATTTGAATTGTGTGTCAAATACTTTATATCAAAAGGATATCTAGTAACTAAAGAACAGAAAGAGAAGAATATCATATCAAATTTGATGGCTGATATTGATTTTTTCCATATTTAGATTTTTATTAATAAATGCAAAACGTTTTTACATCACTTATTTATTCCGAAAATAGATTACTTTATTTCCACAATATTTTCTACTTTCAAGTAAGTTCAATTTATCTTGCCACCTTTTTATAAAGTCATACATTTTCTTCCATTTATAGTTACAACGCAACCCGCGCACATTGTCGAATAAAATATGCCCATAATTAATATCGCTGATTAAAAGTTAAACATCACTCGGCCTCGGAAACTCGACGAATCACAAGCCAGTGCAAATCCTGTAGATCTTCCTACTCCCGTGTCTTTACGATGCTCATTAAAATTAAGCAGCGGGATTGCTCCCAGTGTAGTCATCGGCAATCTCCAACGATGCGAGTGATGCGGAATACCGAAAAAATATCTAAGACCAGGAAGCACAAGATAGCGCTGTGATGAGACGACTTTCCTTCGTCCTTTTCAGTGATGTTTTTCTATAGGATATAGTAAAATCTTAAGAAAAGCTTCGCAAACAACACAATGCCAGAATGGTGAGCAAGAAAATTAAAACGAGAAATAAGATCAAAAATTAAGGCACTTTTCTCTCAACCCACCCGGTTTACTCTAGCTAAAACTCTAGCCAACCGAGCGAAAAGAGCACGTGCAAAGGGGTTTCCTTCTATGTAAATATATGAGCTCAGCTAAGAGCCGTCACATTGTGCGAGTGAAAGAGAGCCACACGAGCGAAGACATACGCCAGTGAAAACGTATACACATTTTGGCATTGTTTCACTGATGAAAATGTATATACCAATGACAAACTTAGCCATCACATACCTAGCGCATCCCGCTTCTATTATAAACGGTTGAATAAAATGATGAGCGAAAGTATTAACACTGGACTACACCGATGATAAGCGGTCATCATTCTGTAGGGATTTCAACAAAAATTCGCCGCACAAGCGTTACCAACTGATTGGATTGCGCTATCGTGAATATGATGAAATAATGCGCCCTTTCACATTTTTCTGTTTATTGTATTAATCATTAAACTTTTCCTCGCATGCTCCAAACTGCGAATGTATTCTTTAGAATACAGATATGTTGTACATATAATAGCGATATAACTGACACCTTTCATACAGCTAGATAATATCATGAGTTATATAAACGTTTATACAAATACCGTTTGGATGTTTTAGGCCAATAAATTTAATTATTAGTTCAAAAAACTTTACATCTCTTTATTACATTATGTTTTTTTTTTAATTTTGCATCAACTTGCAGCTATCGCAATTTACTGCTTCGACGAATTCTATGGGTGATGTTTACAAATTATGCTCAACCGTAAGATATTTTGTAAAACACTTGTATTATTTTAACCCGTCTTTAAAAGGCGCCATTGCTAAAAGGCGCGTATGCGTACACGAACGTGCGCACGCGTATGTTTTCCAGATTTGCTGGCGTTTCTCATCTGCGACTCTTCCGATGCGGGAGTATTTGTGTATGTATCTGTAAGGACCGATAAGTAGGCGATCTTCTACGTTGAGCGCATTTAGCATTTCCTTCAAGTACATCGAAACAAAGGGTAAGCAACCTACCATGAGCTCGGATTCGTTTGAGGAGATGTTTCGAGATGCGTCTGCTGCCATTGTTGAGTCACCCTTGTAGAATTAAATACGTTAATTTTGACGAGATATAACATATCGATCAAACCAATATGTACTAGTAGTTACATTCTTTTACAAATATTGACATTATATATGTAAATATATAACCTAACATGACATAGATATATATATATATATATATATATATATATATATATATATATATATATATATATATATATATATATATATATATATATATATATATATATATATATATATATATATATATATATATATATATATATATATATATATATACATAAATAAACATAAACATAAATTATTCAATTTTATTCATGTAAATATGGGAGCAATATTTGTATGCTTATAAAGCAAGTGATGCGTAAAACTACAAAACAAAAGGACTGCTAAGTTTTAATCCCAATGCTCATAAAAGAGCATATTCTTCACACGAAGTGATTTATCGTTAACAAACCGAATGTATGTTTCAGAAAGGACACTTTTCCCCCGTACATTTAGCTCGTAGATATTTCAGAATAAAAAAAGTCTCAGAGCATAAAAATGCTAGGATCATGCTTCCATGCTCTGTTGCCCTGTAACCTCATCTCAGAAAGAGAATTCAAGAAACCGTGAAACATATTTTCAGCACCAGGTGTGTCGCGTTTGTAAGCGATGTACCTTTTCTCAATTTAACCCTTTAGGTAAAACGCTCTTCAAATTTCATCAGCGGATGATGCTTTTTTATGTTGAATTGGTTGAACGTGGTTCGATACTGTTCCATGGTACGAAATTTCTATTCTAAATACTAATACCATACCGAATACAAATCAAAATACAATTCAATCAAAAATTAAGTTTGACTTATTGTCATTCTAGTACAAGTATATGTTTTGTGGAAATATTTTGAATTTGAAACCTTTAGGCAAATTCAATTCATAAAATTACGATTTTTATTTCATTATATTTGAAACAAAATTTTCAAACGCAATCAATAAAACGGCTTTGCATTTGAAAACAAAACCATTTTGTATACTTTTGGCTACGACAACTTTTTATTCAATACATAGCACATATAAATTGCATACTGTTAAGCACTTATAAAGCAGAGAATGTAGATTATAATTTCAATATATGGACGTGTCTAGTGATACAAAATGATTTATATTCTTGCTTAACCCAATTACTGCACATTTTGCTAAAGTGTGTTCAATGTTGTGGTAAATTGCAAATATTTTTTTGTATATTCAAATATTTAAACTCGATTTTAAAGCAGCCTTTTCAAACGAAATAAATGTTCTATTTGTGCATTGTCGTTTCGAAAAAAAAAACAATTCTGTCAATCAATAATGTATTTTTCTTTTTGTTAAACTTTAAATAAAATTCAGCACTTGAGTAATTAAGATCAACTGCAAGCTATGCTCGAAGTAATTGCACGCTTATGTTCTGTCTTTCCGTTTGTCAGAATAAACAAAATTATGTTCCGTTCAAAGACATCTGTTACCATTGCCCGTTTTGTGGCAATCTTTGAAGCGACATGTAAATGCTTTAGTTACACCTTTCCTTGCTTTTCCTCTCGCTACTTCGAGGTAGAATTAGAGCTGACTAACTGATACTGTGCAATTACCTTTCCGAAATAGCGCTGTTCTTGATTCCGTTATTTCTTTTGCAGTTCATTCGTTACCGTTCGCCGTAGCACACATGAGAGCACGGAGTTGCATTCAAAGTTTAAAACGCCCTTTGGCAAGGCTAAGACCCTGCTGGCTTTTAAGACGAACTTCTCCCGAAAGCTTCTTGAGAATTAACATGAAAAAAAGTAGCTTAAGCCAGTTTGAATGCTCTCTTGAACAACTACTTAATGCAACATATCGTGATTGCATTGTGCTCATTGATCTTCTTGCATTGCCGTATTCCATTCTAAAACAGCATAGGTTAATAGAAATTCATTTGATTCTTTATTTGAACGCGACTTATTGAAAACGATCACAGTTTCAAAACACGACAGATTTCCTACTATATTCCTTTTTTCAATGACATTAGTGAAACGCGTTTATAATATTATAATGTGTAACCGAAGAATAAAAAATAGTCATTTACATTCTTTCACATTTGTACGGCGAACAGAGTTTTAATTATAGCTTGTTTATAGAAATTGAATTTATATAAATAAAAAAATGCATATATATGTGTATATATATATATATATATATATATATATATATATATATATATATATATATATATATATATATATATATATATATATATATATATATACATATTTATACATATTAATGTACACACACAGATATATATATATATATATATATATATATATATATATATATATATATATATATAACTATATATATGTATACATATACATATACATATATATAGTTATATATCCTTTAGTAATCAACGGATTTGTATGACTGAAAAAACATTGAAAACTACGTTGATATCGAAAATGCCAAAAAAACGCGAATAACAAGAAATAAAACTGCTGAACATTATGTGGAGATAATTAGATTTGAAGAGAAAACAACAACCTATGCATAGCAACAGTCTTACCGTCCAAGTTTTCCAACCAACGGCATGGTATTTGTCTGTCAATCAACCAGAACGTTGAACATCCGGTTAAACACTTGTGCTATGGAGAGTGCAGTATTTTCAAGCCACAATTTATTGCATCTACTACTTTTCAAAATCGGTACCATATTAGCAATATTATCAACTAGCAATGTTATTCAAAGCAAAATTTATTTGAATCAAATTCAACCATTGTACAGCTCTATTAAATTTTAAAATATGAATGAAATTTGAGTTCATTTTAAGATGTAACAATATTTTGGCAACGCAAAACTTAGCTTACTTTATCACTCGTGTACAACATGTGGGAGACTATCAGATTAATAATTATACTAGAAAATTATGGTAGTTTTCACAGCACACCAACCATGTAACCAACATTTTTTCGCTTTTACGCCGTCACAACCGTGCGGAGCATTCAATTTCTCAGTTTTGATTAAATTGATTTCAAAGCCTCCAGCAAGTATCAAAGGCGCTAATGTATGCTATTATTGAAACCACTGGGCTGAGCCAGAGAGCCAAAGGTTAAAAGAATTGTTTCATTTTTTTTCTTTTGTTAGTAGAAGCAATATTTCTCTTTTCTCTTATTCTTCTTCTTTTCTCTTCAATCAGTTTCTTCTTTTTTTGTTGCACTTCGTGCTGTTCTACAGGCTAATGATTTTTGTTGTTATATGTGGGAGTTGATTGTTCCAGATATCACGAAATCAAGTTTAGTTTTCCCAGTATCACAACATCCCTACATAACTTAATACCCATGCAATTTTTCGGCATTCTTAAATTGAAATCATTTATTTTGAAAATGATGTTTCTTGTGCACATGCAATATCTGTTACATTTATTTTGCAGTGAGTATAAATATATGAATGATGTTAACTAAAATATACTGGTTAATTCAATTCCTACGTCCGCAACGCAAGCAGAAGTCGAGTTAAATCCTTAGTGACAACCATGCCAAGTAATACACAGAATACAGCAAACAGAAACAAACATGCGAGAATGTAGCTGAAAAAGATCCCGCAAAATACTATGTGGTACAGAGAACGGATAAAATAAATCACTGACACATGAAGTGAATATATTCATCACAAAGAACGTGTTAACCCGCTCAACAACAAGCTGCAAAGAAACTTCCTAAATCCACAAAACAGCTGTTGCCGACAGAGAAATCGTTTCTTCTTTTCATCGGTTTTTTATAACCAGTTGATTTCGATTTTGTTCTACTTTCAGCGGCCATGGTGTGTGGGTCCCACCGATCAAGCGGTAAAATTCACCTTGAAAATGAAACCACAGCTCGTCTGCTTCCTAAGACGTTCGTTCAACCACTTGCAAGCATTTCCTGCAGGGATTCAATCGAATAAAACAAAAGAAAACCATCCGTGATCTTACACATAGAAAATTCAAAATATGATATTGAATATCGTTCACATAGCAATACCATACACTTAGGAAATTAAGAATATCTTTTGAAAATAAAAAAATTCGAATAGTATAAAAATGTAGTCACATTACACTTACACACTTGCTAAATACAACGGTTGAAGAGATGTTCAGATGCAGTTGTAGCGGATCATTTATAATATGTGGGATGCATAGGATTACTTCAATATTGTATATAGATCATATATTCTAAGGTTTTTGAATCTCAAAGTTTCTTTATCAACATCGCTGCTGTCTACTTTGGTGGTCTTTACTCCTTTGCGGACATGGATTTCTATGCTTCGTTGAAGGTAATTTCAATACTGGCGACCAAGCGGTAAAGGCGCTGGCAACTCGTAGAACAATTTTCTTGCATTCCATTTTCATCGAAGCGCACTGTATCCTATCCTTTCAAATAGCCATTTGCGTCATTCCACAGTTGAATTCATCCTCAGTGCCATCGTCGTTGTTCGTGACCCGTGACGGCATCTTTTGTTTGCCATTTGTCACTCAACCGTTGCTTGAGGCTTGGAACTGTTCCTGATATGACCATCAAACGATCAACAAGAGGATGATTGTGTAAAAACGAATACTAGGAACTGAAAAAGGCGAAATGGTGGACACATGCAAGCAACAATTGCGCTAAAAAAAACTTGCATTTTAAAATTGCACAATCGTACCTGCATATAACTGCTTCAAACAGTACTCGCAGAGTTTGTCATTGATATGGACTTATACTATAAATAATTTGTAAAAAATGTTATGAATATTATTATAACTGCAATAAATAGTTTTATTTGTAGATGCACAAATACGTTTTAGAGGTTTAAAGGTAAAATGATATAGAGCTAAGTTATATTCTATATGTTATATAACAACAAAACATCCTACTCAACTAACACAACAAATACTCATGAAAACACAGTGTATTAGCTATTGAGTGATAGAGCTTGGGATGTATTGCGTTTGTCATTCAAATAACTAAATCTGTTCCATTATTATGCTACCATTATTAATTAGTTATCCATATCATGTGTTTTGAATCGATTTGAATTGAGCATGAAGGTCTAATTAAGAATATAGTATACGTTCACTATACTCTTTCACTGCTTTTAATCTAAATTCAATTTTGATTTAAACATGCAACTTACTTGAAAATCCTGTAAACTCCAAGTAAAATTTAAGTAATTTATTTTTAGCATAATGCATGTTTGATATAATGACAATTTGGTGCACAGCGTGTAACTTATTAATATTAATTGTTTGGTATTATTTGTTTGGTGACTAGCTTTCTTGCCTGCTTGCCAATTTTGTTTCAAACCCTTTTATCACATCAACATTCCCATGCCTATCCGTGAGCTTGATGAGCAAATTCCACCTATTATCGCATCATTCAATGCAAACAAAACCACTATTTCGTGACAGCATCGTCCTAGATTACACGGATGAGACTAAAAACCATCTAGCAATTCGAACAATCACTGTCCTGCTAATTATGCCCGTTAAAAATGACCGGTTCATGATCGTGATCCATACCAGTGCTAGTCCGAATAAAGCAGATGCCTCTGGCAGGATAATCCACTCATAAAAATCATCTATTCGCGCTCAAATCGTGATGTTTAGTAATTGATTTCGGAGAAATGGTTACTCACAGATTGCACGTTTCCACAGAATGTGCATGTGCATATGAACTACATTCATGTATACATGCTCAACATTGCATTTGTTGGTACGATCTGCTGAAAACACGGTCCTGTAGACGAGATACTTCAAATCTAAGCTATAGCATAATAACATACTGGTTTTCACGATGGCTTGAATAAATTTGAGATCTTTCAAAAGCATTGAAAAAAAAAACCATTTTCACAACCATTCCATTTAATCACCATTCAGTATCAATTTAATACAGAAATGCATTGTCTTATTAAAGTGATCTAGATTTTTTAATAAAGAAAACAAAAATCCATCAATCCAATTCTTACTAAATGCACTGTTTTCCATTCCATATATATATATATATATATATATATATATATATATATATATATATATATATATATATATATATATATATATATATATATATATATATATATATATATATATATATATATATATATATATATATATATATATATATATATATATATATATATATATATACATATATATATATATATATATATATATATATATATATATATATATATATATATATATATACAATCGCCATTTACCATTAACAACTATTAAAATAATTTTGAATTTTATGTCACGCTTGTGATATCCTAATGCAAAATATAAATTAGACTTGCAATCAATATTTCGTGATTGTGATATATGAATTGAGTCTCCAAATTTCATTTTAAATATTAATTTTCTTTAAAATAATCAATTAAGATTGTAACTCAAATGGACATTATAATATTTATTCAGAGCGTGTCATTCACATATCAGAATTCATTTCGATTTACTTAATTGTATTATTATATTAATTACTTAATTTCGATTTACATTCAAAAAATTTGACATTCGTAAGATCATCCTATTTATGCAGCATGAAAATGAAAATTTACACTAATGTGAGACTTAAACAAATATCCTAATACGCACTTTGGCTTTTTCTATCGCAGATTTTATATAAGATTGTCTGATAAAAAATTAGTTTCAAAACCCTTTGTTCATCTATTTCAGCACATATTGCTAAATTATCCATCAAAAAATAATTATAAGTAATGCTAATCTAAGAACAAATCATAAATAACACATCAACTGACTATTACATTTCGGTTTTATGATGTCGATCATGGGAGGACATTTCTATCAAACCGTCCCTGTTAATAACAACATAAATGATACGGAAGTATAACATCATAACCCGCCACCAAAGGTAGTTCAGCAGACTGTGTTTTACAACAAACGGCTTGTCTTATTGAGTGCAGATCTTTCCCCATGGGGCAGCATCTTATGCTCACGAGTAAAGTCAAAAATGAAAAAAACACGACGGGTTGTTTCCCAAGTTCCCATCATTTGGCTGGAGACAGAAAACCTCGATTCTTTCTGCTTCGCATCCCTTTATACTCTTCATTTTATCCGTACGTTCGTTTACAAAGAACGCTTCGTATAAACAAAAAAGTCGTGACTTTTCTTGACAAATTTCTTATTTTCTCGACTCACCAGCATGCGATTCATGCTTGGTAAGCTGCGCACAAAATAAAGCAAAACGAATCAAAAAATCGTTCGAATGTGGACGGATGAACGTGTGACTTGAGCGCGCATGCGCGATCAATAAGCGAACATTTCCCAATGAAATGCGAGTTCGTAAGTTTTTGCGAGCATATGTTCAATCAAACAGACAGTCAGCGACATTTTAACAATGTAAACTACTTGCAATTACAGACTCAACCGTATGTAATATAACAAATAACAAGGCAAAAGAAATACACATGGTCAGACAAAAATGTTAAAAATATTTAATTAAATTAAATTTAAGCAGCATTTGCCCAACAATGATGATGTAAATCGATCATATTTCAGTAAGTAAAATAAAAAAAATAAAAACCCACATAAAAAGAGTAATAAAGACTAGGCTTGTAAAGTTAATAAAAATGATGAAAATTTTAAAGTCCAAATTTTTATATTTTACATTCAAGATGCAATCCAAAATAACAAATCTGAATCTAATTCTGAGTAATTTTGTTTATAGATGTTCGTACTCTGCATGACTCACATGCTACAGTTTTCTGCTAAGTTGAATAAAATGTACAAGAGGGTACA